>NW_022059765.1:0-92994 GCF_007399415.2 Gopherus evgoodei | reverse complement strand
GCAGGGACTTGCCCATGTGACTCCAAACTCCATTTTGCTGTAATTTTCCACAGTAAGAACAAAGAAGTGTTCTTACACCGGGAAGTGCCTAATTAAGGCTGATGTCTCATCTCCATCTGGTCTTCCATTCTGCTTCCTACCTCTGGAGGGACTTTGCTAAAAGCTGAAGCTCTACACAAGGGACTGATGACCCATCCCAGCGGGGGATTTTCTCCAGAGACTTGATTTGAACCTGCAGTTTACTCCATCACTGCTACAAGCCTGATCTAAGAACTTTGCCAATACTGTATGTAATTGATTCCTTTTAACCAATTCTAACTCTCATCTCTATCTTTTTCCCTTTATGAATAAACCTTTAGATTTTAGATTCTAAAGGATTGGCAACAGCGTGATTTGTGGGTAAGATCTGATGTGTGTATTGACCTGGTTCTGGGGCTTGGTCCTTTGGGATTGAGAGAACCTTTTTCTTTTACTGGGGTGTTGGTTTTCATAACCATTCATCTCCAGAACGAGTGGCACCGGTGGTGATACTGCGAGACTGGAGTGTCTAAGGAAATTGCTTGTGTGACTTGTGGTTAGCCAGTGGGGTGAAACTGAAGTCACTTTTGTCTGGCTGGTTTGGTTTGCCTTAGAGGTGGAAAAACCTCAGCCTAGGGCTGTAACTGCCCTGTTTGAGCAAATGGTCCTGAATTGGCACTCTCAGATGGGTCCCGCCAGAACCGTATCGTCACAGGCTAGGGGCTGCCTTCCCTCCCTAGCTCTACGAAGGGACTTGGGAGCGGCCGTTGCAGCGTGGGTGGGGCGCTGCTTTTACACCCTGGCTCTACGAGGGGACTGGGGAGTGACTGATGCCGCGGGGCAGAGCTCTGGGTTTCCTCTCCAGCTCTGCCTGGGGACTGGGGAGCAGCCGTTTCAGCAGGGGCGGGGAGCTGCATTCCCTCCCCATCTCTGCCAGCGGACAAGGGAGCTGCCGTTCCCGCAGGGGTGGCGCACTACCTCCCTCCCTAGGTCGCCGAGGGGACTGGGCAGCGGTTGTTCCTGCGGGGGAGGGGCGCTGGGTTCCCTCCCCAGCTCTGCAAGGGGACTGGGCAGCGGCCGTAGCCGCGGGGGCGGGGCACTGCCTTCCCTCCCTGGCACTGCGAGGGGACTGAGGTCGGCGGTTCCTTTGGGGGCGGGGCGCTGGGCTTCCTCCCCAGCTCTGTGAGGTGACTAGGGAGCGGCTGTTTGACGGTGCTGCCCGTGGGAGCCAGCTGAGGTCTCTCAATCGGGGTGAACTGCTTACAAAACAGGGCAGACAAATCCCAAACGCTGGTGGTTATTCCAATACTTAGATTTACCAACCAGCACAAAACAGCTTCTGTTGTACCTCACTGGTTACTTAAAAGTTTAAACCACGCAGTTCCCTTAAAGTGCCCAGCCTCAGGCCTCCGTCCAGACACACCTGTCAGATATGATGATGATTCCTGAAAATCTTACTTCATCATATAAAAGAAAAGGTTCTTCCAATCCCAAAGTATCAGCCACATACCCAGGTTCAATTATAACTTAGATTTTACTCAAAATACACGCCACAGCCAATTCTCATTAACTAAGCTAAAATTTATTAAAAAATAAAAGATGTTGTTTAAAAGATCAATATACATACAGACTTGAATTTAATTCTTGAGTTTCAGATGCATAGCAGAGGTGAGCTTGTAGTTGCCAAGAGTCCTTTTAGAAATTGTCTATAGGTTATAGTCCAATTTCCATATTCAAGGTGGCTCCCCCTTTTGAAACCCAAAGCAGATCTGAGATGAGAAGGATCGTGTTCCAGGGTTCTTATACATTTCCAGCAGCCTTTCAGCCTGAGAAAACAATAGGCTTAACTCCTTCTCCCAAACATCCTGCCAATTAGCACAGAGTCATTTATCCATTAAACAGTTCAGATACAGGTTACAACAACCTTCAAAGAGACATATAGACAATAATACTATTTTACTCAAGTATCATCATAAATGCTAATATTCCTTTTTTTAATCTTTGAATTAAAACTACAGCAATAGACAAGACTCGTTTGCTTACATCACAAGACCTGAGCAAACACCTCCCCTTCTACCTCTGACAATGCAGACTTGCATTTCAAAGCTCTGTTCATTTATATATCTTGCTAACCAGTTCTTAAAGTTCACCCATGGGTCAGGTCAGTTGGTGAGGTGAGTTAATTAACTCTTTCTGGCCCTGTCACCTTTCACTGAGATTTTATAGTACACTCATAATGTCACAGCCCCACTCCCACTGGAACCGCCACTCCCCAGGCCCCTCCCAGAGCTGGGGAGGGAAGCCAGCGCCCCACCCCCACTCAAACCACCGCTCCCCACTGGCCTCCCAGAGCTGGCGAGAGAACCAGTCCTCCCGCCCCCGCTCCATCCGACCCTCCCCAGAACTCTCTCAGAGCCGGAGAGGGAAGCCAGTGCCCCTCCCCCACTCGATCTGCCACTTCCCACTCCCCTCCCAGAGCTGAGGATGGAAACAAGAGCCCCTCCCCCGCTGGAACCGCCAGTCTCTGCTCCCGTCCCAGAGCTGGGGAGAGAAGCCAGCGCCCCGCCCCCGCTGGAACCGCTACTGCGCAGGCCCATCCCAGAGCTGGGGAGGGAACCCAGCACCCCTCCCCCACTCGAACTGCAACTCCCAGGCCCCTCCCAGAGCTGGAGAGGGAAGCCAGCACCCCACCCCCGCTCGAACCACCGCTCCCCACTGGCCTCCCAGAGCTGGGGAGGGAACCCAGCACCTCTCCTCAGTTGGAACCACCACTCCCCATGCCCCTCCCAGAGCTGGGGAGGGAACCCAGCCCCCGCCCCCGCTCGAACCGCCACTCCCCACACCCCTCCCAACCATTAGAGTGATCTCTGGTTAGCAGGCATATAGGTTCTTTTATTGTTTAATCTGTTCTCTCTGTAACGCCTTTACCTTGAGAATCACTGTTTGCTGGCCATGGGCTGTATCGTACCTTAACTAGGGGCAGTTCTGCTGTTCCTAGCCCCTGAGGAAGAAAGGCCAAGCAGGCCTGCTGAGGGAGAGGATCTGCCTTAGTGGGGAATTCACACTGTAGGCAGGGAGCAGTGCAGCCTGGAGATACTACAGCTAGGAGGCAGAGAGATGTGGGTTTCTACCCAAGAGAGGTGCCAGCTGGACAGTCTGAGAATGGGTGCCCTTGCTGGACCACAGAGGGGGAATACAGGTGCAATGGCCCTGAATAAGGACAGAGAGAGCACAAGGAAACAATAAGACATCATCTGTCATCCTGATAGTGATCTCAGCACACAACCTGCCTAACCATTGGCATGTCTTTCTAGGCTTCATAGAACAAGGGAGTTGTACGGAGGGATGAGAAAAAGGATAACCAGGTAGGCCAGGGGATGTTTATGAGGAGTTCTTCCAAAGAGCAAGGGACAAAGCCCAGAACCACAGAAATGTCAGGGTGGAAGGGAGCTCAAGAAGTAATCAACTCCAGCCCTCGGCCTATGACAGTGTTGCTTCGGATTTGAGGGGTGCGTGTACCCTAGAACAAGAGCAACCCAACTACAGACATATTATGTACATTCAGCCACCCTGAAGTAATGAAATAGACCACCACACAGTTAAGGGTTATTTTTGAGTCAGGAGCAAGGTCATACCTAGCTACCTCATAGCTCATTCAGCCCCTGCTTCTGCTTAGTATTTAAAAACTCCATATTGTCCCTATCACTGCTGGCCTAGATTTCTCCTCCTGTTTCTTTTTTAACAGGTCAGATGATGTGGCTGAGAGGTTAAAGTGATGGACTGCTAATCCACTGTGCTTTGCATGCATGGGTTCAAATCCCATCTTCATGGGATGCTTTTAGTCTTCACCCCTCCTTTATAGACAACCATCTCCCCTTTGGTACAATGACAGATCAAACAATAATGCTTCTTGCAAACAAAAACCTTCTCAGAAACTCAGACAACCCTCTCTCCTCCCCATCCCCGGCTTTAAATAAAATGTCTAAAGCTCAGATTTCTAAAAAAAAAAATTCTCTAGTTCTGTATTTCTTAGTTTTTATCTCAAAAGGTAACATCCTCATAATCTCCCCCAAACACCCTGGGACCTCCTCAAATTATAAAAATACCCCATTTCTCAGCAAGGTCACGACAGTGACCCACAGCTAGAATGTCTAGGGCAAGCTGTCGTGAAGAAGGCAACTCAAACATTTTCTCCCTGCTTCCCTTGGCAAGGTCTGACTGGGAAAAGAAAATTCCCCAAACTGAAAATTTTCTGCTGAAAAACCAGTACTAGTCTGTTTGAGGACTTTGATTTGAATGTATTATTGTTATTCGCTTCTGATTTATCTCATTTAAGCCTTTGTCCTCCAGATGTGTTTCCAGCTGTTGAGTTGTGGGGGAGAGAGGCCAATGCATAATGTCTCTACTTCCCTTTCATAGTTTCTTCCAACTTGCTAGAAAGTACCTTTGCTACAACATGAGTCAAGCACTGTCCATTGTCTCTGTGCTGTCTCGGAGAAGTCTGCATTGTACACGGTTCCTGGAATAGTCCTTGAGAGTGTGGATACCTTCAATGGGCCAGCAGCAAGTCTGGCCCTTCCATTTTTGCACCTGAAAGGCTGGTGGTGGGCATTTCCCAACCTCATAATATATTTCTGTAATGCACACAGAGCAAACTTCATAACTTCCCAAACCAATGTGAGCCCACAGAATGCAAGAAGACATTAATGTTCAATAGATGAACAGTTCAAGATTTTTAAAATGATCCCTCACCAGGCAGACTTTGTTCAAAACGTATCATCACTATATGAGAGTGGTGAATATGGGGCTTGCAGGGTGCTGCTTTAAGCACAGCGTGCCACACCTGGGCTTACATTGCAATGGGAACGTACCCTTAGAGTCCATCTCTCCCGGGATAAAGATGGCAGCAGGGCTGGCCTGGGTCATCTGACTTGGGCTCATTATGCTAAGGCTGAGAGGCTAAAAACTGTGGTGCAGATATTTGTGTTCACACTGAAGCCTGGGTTCAGAAACCATCACCCCTCGTGGAGTCTCAGAGGTTGGGCTCAAGTCCATATGTCTGCACTGTAATTTTATAGTCTTGCAGTCCCAGCCCCATAAGCCTGAGTCAGCTGACCCTGGCTTTGAGACAGGTGCCCTGGGTGTGTTAATCACAGTGTAGACATAATGTTAGGGTATGTCTCCAGTGCAATGAAACATCCAGGGCAGGCCTGGGTTGGAGTAATCAGAGCAATGTGGCTTGGGCTGTAAAGTTGCAGTGTGCGTGTCTCGGCTCAGGCTCAGTACCCTGCTCTAGGAGCCCAGAAGGTTGGGAGGGAGTTTAGCAAGTGGAAATGGTAAAACTGCAGTGAAGTCTTACCCTGGACTCATGGCAGTTCTCCATTGGTCTGTCTGCTTTTGGGGCAGGGATAATAACTGTCAGGGGTGCTTTATTGAATGGCTTTTGGGGCACCTGCTCTTGGCTGCTGTCAGAAGACAAGATTCAGAGCTAGATGGTCCTTTGGTCTAGCCCAGTGTGGTTTTTCTTATGGTTTAAATTACACTCCAGGCACTGATATCAGAGTTACTGAACATTTAGGAGTTAGCAGCTGGTAGGTTGTGGATGACCCGCTAGGGCTGGGTCAGGTCTGGGCTCTCACACCAAATGCTCTTTGTGGCTGCCAGAATCTGTGGGTGGCTCATTTAGGTTACACTGAGTGTTAAGTCCTGCTTTGTGCACCGTGTATGAGAATGAAAATCCTAAACCGCCCTTTGAAATAACGAATGCAGCAGGACGTGTTATTGTCCCTGCCCCAAAGCAAACAGACCAATGGAGAAATGCCATTGAGTCCAGGGTAATACTTCATTGCGGTTTTACCTTTTTTGCTTGCTAAACTCCCTCCCAACTTTGAGGGGGCCCAGAGCCCAGTATTGAGCCTGAGCTGAAATATCTACAGTGCAAATTTACCACCCCACAGCCAAAGCCTCGGGATCCTGAGCTGGCATGGGGCAGCCTTGGGTGTTTCATTGCAGTCTGGACATAGCATAGCATTATGTCTACATTGACATAAACATACCCAAGTCACTATTCTCAAACCCTGGGTCAGTTGATTCAGGCTTGTGGGGCTTGTGCTGCAGAGTTATAAAATTACAGTGTAGACACTTGGGCTTGAGCCCAGACTCCAAGACCCCATGAGGGGTGAGGGTCTCCGAGCCTGAGCTCCAGTCTGAGCCCAAATGTATGCACTGCAGTTTTTAGCCTCACAACCTGAGCCCCAGAAGTCAAAGTCAGATGATCCAGGCCAGTCAGGCCACAGGGCTTTTATCACAGTATAGATCCCCTTTCAGAATATGTCTACATTGCAATGTAAGCCCAGGGTTAGCAGAAGTCATGTCGGCAGCCCCAACTCATAAACCTAAACTACAAGGAAAAGACCCACCCCCAAATAAGCTGGGCAATGTCCTTCTCTCTATGGTTCGTAAGTCCAGCAGCCAAAAGTCCTTTAACATGAGCCAACCCTGCTCTTCACCCCACTCACAGCTGTTGTCCTTAGTTAGTGCAAGCCCAGAGGTGCCTCTGTAGAGTTCACCTGCCATCCTGGGTGGAAAAGGGGGAAAATAAGAAGGCACTGTACTCACTATGTTGTCCAGGGACTCACTCATCCCTTCACTGCTACCCTGTCCTAACATTGATCTAACCCCTAAATTTTAGTATTAGGACCCAGGGCCCAGCACACTTGGCTTTGGAACCCCTGTCCCATGCCTAGCGAGTGCTACTGAATTGAGGGTGAGTTCCTCAATCGGGGTCTGCCAAGCACAGTTGGGCTGCCCTCAATTCACACAACAAGGATAACAACCCTTTATTTCTCTTGCCCCAATAACAAGGAGACTGGGAATCCAACACCAGGCAAAAGTGATCATTTTGGCAAGCAATCCAACATATTTCCAACATACTGTAAAATCCACATGCAAACTCATACACGAAAACTTGCAAGAAAATCTTCCTGAGGGACTCTGAGGCACCCGCTGCTCGAGGGAAGGAGGGAGCCACGGGTTGAGATTGAGGAGTAGTATAAGGAGGAGGGAGCTGTGGGTTGGGATTGAGGGGCACTGGGAATAGGAGAGGGCTGTGGATTGGGACAGAGGAGAAAGGTGAAGAGGAGTAGGCTCTGGTTGGGAGTGAGGAGCAGTGTGCATAGGAGGGACAGAGGGTTGGGATTGAGGGGCACTGGGAAAAGAAGGGACATGGGTTTGGGCTGTAGAGCATCCTCATTTGGGAATCCAGCAGGAAAGGGGAAGGCAGCAGGTGATTCTAGTTCCTTAGGGATATTCTGTGTGTTTGTATGTGTGTGTGTGCAGGGAAAGAACATGCTATATGCCCAGAGGCCTTTATTCCTCCAGGCTGCAAGGACAGAGGGGCTGTCAGGAAGTTGCCCCTTCAAACCCACACACAAAAAGGGCTTTTTGAGGAAAGGGAAAATCAAAGAGGTCTCTAGGAAGACAGTGTAAGATCCTTAGGAGTAGTTTATCACCTGACCAGGGACTTGAACCCTGGGCCCTCAGATTAAAAGTCTGATGCTCTGCCAACTGAGCTAGCCAGGCTCACAAAGGTAAGGAGCAAGTTGGTGCAGAGGAGAAACTAGTGAAGAAAACAAGAGCAGGAAACAATAGGGGAAAACCTGCTGCTCTGTGTGGCCTGGTCAACACTACAAGTTCATATCGAATTTAGCAGCATTAAATCGCATTAACCCTGCACCCGTCCACAAAACGAAGCCCTTTCTATCAATATAAAGGGCTCTTAGTACCAATATATGTAATCCTCCCTGACGAGGGGAGTAGCGCTGAAATCAGTATTGCCATGTTGGATTAGGGTTAGTGTGGCCGCAATTAGATGGTATTGGCCTCCAGGCGCTATCCCATAGTTCACCATTGTGACCGCTCTGGACAGCAATCTGAACTTGGATGCACTGGCCAGATACACAGGAAAAGCCCCGCAAACTTTTGAATTTAATTTCCTGTTTGCCCAGCGTGGAGCGCCGATCAGCACAGGTGGCCATGCAGTCCCAGAATCAAAAAAGAACTCCAGCATGGACCGTATGAGAGATACTGAAGCTGATCTCTCTATGGGGAGATGAATCTGTTCTATCAGAACTCCGTTTCAAAAGACGAAATGCCAAAACATTTGAAAAAATCTCCAAGGCTATGAAGGACAGAGGCCGCAGTAGGGACTCAACACAGTGCTGAAACTTAAGGAGCTGAGACAAGCGTACCAGAAAGCCAAAAAATGAAATGAACGCTCAGAGAGGGAGAGGCAACTGACGACTGTAGCTATCCCACAGTTCCCACACTCTCTGAAAACCATTTGAATTCTTGGCTGAGTTCCCAAAGCCTGAAGGGTCAAAAACACTGTTGCAGGTGGTTCAGGGTATATGTTGTTCCGCCTCCTCCCCCCGTGAAAGCAAACAAAAAAAATTGTTTCTCCTCTTTTTTCAGTGTCACTGTATGTCTATTGAATGCTGCTGGCAGACGTGGTGCTGCAGTGCTACACAGCAGCATCCCCTTCCCTTCCCTTGCGGACGGCAGATGGTACAGTATTACTGATATCCGTCATTGTCATCCCGTGAGTGTTCCTGACCGGCCTCGGTGAGGTCGGCCGGGGGTGCCTGGGCAAAAATGAGAATGACTCCCAGGTCATTCTCTTCTTTAAGCTTTGTCTACTGGAGATTCAGTCCTGCCTGGAATATCATAGCAGCTGGAGGCTGCCCTCCCCTCCCCGCTTTGAGCTCTGCTTGCAGAGGCAATAAAGTCAGTGTTGTTTCAAATTCATGCATTCTTTATTACTTCATCACACAAATGGGGGGACACTGCAACGGTAGCCCAGGAGGGTTGGAGGAGAAGGGAAGCTACGGGTGCGGTTGATGCAGGGGCACCCACTAGAATGGCATGCAGCTCATCATTTCTGCAGGATGTCTGGGGCTCTGACTGGAGGCGGCCATTGGCCTCTCTAGCTGTTTAGTAGACTTGCCTGATAGTCTAGACAGGACTGACTCTCCTTTTAGACAAAACTTAAGGAAGGGAATGACCCGGGGAGTTATTCCCATTTGTGTCCATGCGCCCCCGGCCGACCTCACCGAGGCCAGCCAGGAGCACCCATGACAGCAGCAGATGGTACAGTATAGCTGGTAACTGTCATTGTCAACTTGCAAAGTAGCAGATGGGACAGTATGGCTGGTAATCATCTTTGCTAACTTGCAAAAGGCAAGAGGATGGTGCTGTGTAGCACTGCAGTACCGCGTCTGTCAGCACCATCCAGTAGACATAGGGTGACAGTGAAAAAAGGCTGAACGGGCTCCATGATTGCCATGCTATGGCGTCTGCCTGGGCAATCCAGGGAAAAAGGCGTGAAATGATTGTCTGCCGTTGCTTTCACGGAGGGAGGAGTGAGTGACGACATTTACCCAGAATCACCCACGACACTGTTTTTGCCTCATCAGGCATTGGGATCTCAACCCAGAATTCCAATGGGCGGAGGAGACTGTGGGAACTATGGGATAGCTATGGGATAGCTACCCACAGTGCAACGCTCCGGAAATCGACACCAGCCTTGGTACATGGACGCACACTGCCGAATTAATGTGCTTAGTGTGTCCGCGTGCACTCGACTTTATACAGTCTGTTTCCAAAAACTGGTTTCTGTAAAATCGGAATAATCCCCTAGTGTAGACATACCCTGTGATTAACAACTTTGGTGGCTAATTGAAAGGCTGATGGTTCAAACTCAAGTGAAGATGGAGGTGTTTTTTTTTAGTGATGAGAATCCAGTACATTTTAACAGGCCAAAAATCTCCTCAATGTTGGTCTAACCTCATTGGACAAGCACATGTAGCACTTTTACCAGATGTGTTGGTGGTGTAGTGGTAAGCATAGCTGCTTTCTAAGCAGTTGATTTGGGTTCAATTCCCAGGGAATGCAATGATGTGATATTTTTCTCCCCTGGGAATTGGTTTAATTTCAGTCACATTGTATCAGTTTATCAATGGAATGAGAGAATCAATGTCCTGCAGATCATTCAAAACACAATGGAGGAAGAAAGGGGTGGGAGTATACAATAAGCTGTTGGAGTTATCCTGGTATTACCCCAACCCCCTCCCCCAGCACAGAGCCAGCACCCCGCACCCAAATTTCCTCCCATAGCTTTGCTTGCCTTCCTTTCACCCAGAACCATCCTTCTTCTCCTGGGATGCAAGTAGCCATCCCTGGGAAGCCAAGAGGCAGGCACAGAATTCTACCTCCCGGGAGCCAACTGCACCTCCCTAAGCTTTGCAGAACAAATGGTGGCGCTCTACTAACCCCACTTAGCCGCACTGAGGCGCTTAGCTTCTGCCCTGCCTTCCTCAGCTCAACTTTCCTCTTTTGCCCCATTCCTGCCTCACTTCCTCCTTTGGCAAGTCACACAAAGGAGGCCAGCAGGAAGAGCCGGCCTCCGTAGGCCAAACTCCAAGGGCAGAGGAAGCCAAGACACAAGGCTTCAAAAGGTGACTGGCCAAGATCCTCTAGCTTTCCCCTGCTGATGCCAAGGCTTTTTCCTCAGCTCATTTCACCACCCTCTGCCATGCAGGGGTTAGGGTTATCGCAGGTGTTACCCAAAATTGGGCCAGCTAGTAAGCGTAGGGAGGACTAATGACCCACCAGAGTCTGGCAGATAGCAACACATTTATTATACTGATAGCTAAGCTCAAAATAAGCGGGGGAGGAGGGGGTCACACTCACACTCGCATACTGATGGTACCAGGACAGGCACAGCACTGGAGATGTCAGGATTCTGCAAGGTAAGTGTCTCACAGCACAGCTATGGACGGTGCGATGAAGGTAAGTCTTCCTGAGGCTCAATGAAATACAACGCAGAGAACCACTGGCCAGGCGGTCCGGGCAAAGGGCATTCACTGGAGGTACAAGCTTGTGAGTGCTCTCCTGAGCACATGGCCCCTTCCCCTTTTAAGGGCCTACACCTCATGGCCTGCGACTAGAGAAGACTTGGCTGCATCTGGTAGGTCACACTCCACCTTGGGCAGTGTCCATGCTCTGGGTGTGTGAGTGCTGCCTAATTAGAGTCCCAGACACCTTGTCTACCTGGGAGCTCTTCTGCTCTTCAACCAGAACATTCATCCCATGAGCAGTCCAGGAGGGAGCGGGAGGGGAAAAGCCACTTCACAGGCATTCAGAGAGGGAGAGGAGACAAAAGTGGGAACAGGGAAAGTATAAGAGACCTTTTGAGCATAAAAATCACTGCTGCTCCTACAACAGCAGGGGCTGGGAAAATTAAGCCCTTATGTTTTTGCCTGGTTCTGAACCAGGACCCTTCTCCATGTTAGACAAATGTGATAACCACTACACTACAGAATCCCTGCTGCAGTACTTTGCCCCTCCCTTCATAAGAATATAAGAATGGCCATACTGAGTCAAACCAAAGGTCCATCCAACCCCACATCCTATCTGCCAACAGTGGCCAATACCAGGTGCCCCAGAGGGACTGAACCTAACAGGTAATGATCAAGTGATCTCTCTCCTGCCATCCATCTCCACCCTCCGACAAACAGAGGCTAGGAATACCATTCCTTACCCATCCTGGCTAATAGCCATTCATGGACTTAACCTCCATTAATTTATCTGGAAAAAGAAAGAGGAGTACTTGTGGCACCTTAGAGACTAACAAATTTATTTGAGCATCAGCTTTTGTGGGCTAAAACTCACTTCATCGGATGCATGCAGTGGAAAATACAGCAGGAAGATATATATAGAGAGATACACGGAAAACATGAAAAAATGGGTGTTGCCATACACACTATAAAGAGAATGAGCAGATAAGGTGAGCTATTATCAGCAGGAGAAAAAACCTTTTGTACTTATAATCAGGATGGCTCATTTCCAACAGTTGACAAGAGGGTATGAGTAACAGTAGGGGAACAAATAAACATGGGGAAATAGTTTGACTTTGCGTAATGACCCATCCACACCAAGTCTTTATTCAAGCCTAATTTAATGGTGTCCAGTTTGCAATTTAATTCCAATTCAGTAGTCTCTCACTGGAATCTGTTTTTGAAGGTTATTTGTTGTAATATAGAGACTTTTAGGTCTATCATCAAGTGACCAGGGAGATTGAAGTGTTCTCCGACTGGTTTTTGAATGTTATAATTCTTGACATGTGATTTGTGTCCATTTATTCTTTTACGTAGAGACTGTCTGGTTTGGCCAATGTACATGGCAGAGGGGCACTGCTGGCACATAATAGCATATATCACATTGGTAGATGTGCAGGTGAATGAGCCTCTGATAGTGTGGCTGATGTGATTAGGTCCTATGATGGTGTCCCCTGAATAGATATGTGGACAGAGTTGTCAACAGGCTTTGTTGCAAGGATAGGTTCTTGGGTTAGTGTTTTTGTTGTGTGGTTGCTGGTAAGTATTTGCTTCAGGTTGGGGGTCTGTCTGTAAGCAAGGACTGGCCTGTCTCCCAAGATCTGTGAGAGTGAGGGATCGTCCTTCAGGGTAGCTTGTAGATCGTTGATGATACGCTGCAGAGGTTTTAGTTGGGGGCTGAAGGTGACGGCTAGTGGCGTTCTCTTTCTTTGTTGGGCCTGTCCTGTAGTAATGACTTCTGGGTACTCTTCTGACTTTGTCAATCTGTTTCTTCACTTCAGCAGGTGGGTACTGTAGTTGTAAGAACACTAATAGAGATCTTGTATGTGTTTGTCTCTGTCTGAGGGGTTGGAGCAAATGCGGTTGTATCTTAGAGCTTGGTTGTAGACAATGGATCGTCTGGTGTGGTCTGGATGGAAGCTGGAGGCATGTAGGTAAGTAGAGTGGTCAGTAGGTTTCCAGTATAGGGTGGTGTTTATGTGACCATCGCTTATTAGCGCTGTAGTGTCCAGGAAGTGGATCTCTTGTGTGGACTGGTCCAGGCTGAGATTGATGGTGGGATGGAAACTGTTTAAATCACGGTGGAATTCCTCAAGATCTTCTTTTCCGCGGGTCCAGATGATGAAGATGTCATCAGTGTAGCGCAAGTAGAGTAGGGGAGTTAGGGGATGAGAGCTGAGGAAGCGTTGTTCTAAGTCATCCATAAAAATGTTGGCATACTGTGGGGCCATGTGAGTACCCACCTCAGTGCCACTGACTTGAAGGTATACTTTGTCCCCAAATGTGAAATAGTTGTGGGTGAGGACAAAGTTACAAAGTTCAGCCACCAAGTTTGCCGTGACATTATTGGGGATACTATTCCTGACGGCTTGTAATCCATCTTTGTTGGTGTAGAGGGCTTCTATCTCTATAGTGGCCAAGATGGTGTTTTCTGGAATATCACCAATGGACTGTAGTTTCCTCAGGAAATCAGTGGTGTCTCAAAGATAGCTAGGAGTGCTGGTAATGTACGGCCTGAGGAGGGAGTTTACATAGCCAAACAATCCTGCTGTCAGAGTACCAAAGCCTGAGATGATGGAGCATCCAGGATTTCCAGGTTTATGGATCTTGGGTAGATGATAGAATACCCCTGGTTGGAGTTCTAGGAGTGTGTCTGTGCAGATTTGTTCTTGTGCTTTTTCAGGGAGTTTCTTGAGCAGATGGTGTTGTTTCTTTTGGTAACTCTCAGTGGGATCAGAGGGTAATGGCTTGTAGAATGTTATGTTAGAGAGCCGCCTAGCAGCCTCTCCTTCATATTCCAACCTATTCATGATGACGACAGCACCTCCTTTGTCAGCCTTTTTTATTATGATGTCAGAGTTGTTTCTTAAATAAATTTGTTAGTCTCTAAGGTGCCACAAGTACTCCTCATTCTTTTTGCTGATACAGACTAACATGGCTTCCATTCTGAAACCTATTAATTTATGTAGTTCTCTTTTACACCCTGTTATAGCCCTAGCCTTCACGACCCTCTCAGGCAAGGAGTTCCACATGTTGACTGTGTCTGCCTGAAGAAGAATTTCCTTGTATTTGTTTTAAACCTGCTGCCTGTTAATTTCATTTGGTGGCCCCTGGGTCTTATATTATGGGATCAAGTAAATAACTTTTCCTTATTCACTTTCTCCACACCACTCATGATTTTATATACCTTTATCATATCCCCTCTTAGTCTTCTCTTTTCCAAGCTAAAAAGTTCTAGTCTGTTTAATCTCTCCGCATATGGGACCCATTCCAAACCCCTAATCATTTTAGTTGCCCTTCTCTGAACCTTTTCTAATGCCAGTATATCTTTTTTGAAATGAGGAGACCACATCTGTACTCAGTATTCAAGATGTGGGTGTACCATGGATTTATATAAAAGCAGTAAGATATTCTCTATCTTATTCTCCTTTTTTAAATGATTCCTAACATCCTGTTTGCTTTTTTGACTGCTGCTGCACACTGCGTGGTCGTCTTCAGAGAACTATCCATGATGACTCCAAGATCTCTATCCTGATTAGTTGCAGCTAAATTAGCCCCCATCATATTGTATGTTGGTTGGGGGTATTTTTTCAGATGTGCATTACTTTACATTTATCCACATTAAATTTCATTCGCTATTTTGTTGCCCAGCCACAGTTTTGTGAGACCTCTCTAAAGTTCTTCACTGTCTGCTTTGGTCTTAACTATCTTGAGCAGTTTAGTATCATCTGCAAATTTGCCACCTCACTGTTTACCCCTTTCTCCAGATCATTTATGAATAAGTTGAATAGGATTGGTCCTAGGACTGACCATTGGGGAACACTACTAGTTACCCCTCTCCATTCTGAACACACCGATGGGCGAACCTGGAGAGAGAGGTGGCAGCCCTTCGATAGGTCAGCTGGTAGAGCAAAGGACTGGAGCCGGCACTCAGGAAGTCATCCTGACGTAGCCCTTCTGACTCTAGCTTGAAGGAGAGCTTCTTTTTCTTCCCCTTGCTGACAAAGAGCAAAAGAAAGAAAGGTCAGGTGGGCCAACTTGGTGCACAAGTCCATGCTGTCTTTTCTTGCTTGGGACCCTGAAATGAGGGACTTATGATGAGTAAGGGCACTGCTGTGCTTCCAGAGAAAAGCCCACCGCTGCGCACAAAGAGCATGCCAAAGCACAGGAGTGAACCAGGGACCTCTAGATTGACAGTCTAACACTCTCCCAACTGAGCTAAGTCAGCACCCTAAGGGCACTTTTTGGGCCTGCTGCTTCTCTGTCTGGGATGTTTTTGTCAGCCCTGGCACACAAAAAGGGCATAACTGCGAGCGCCCACTAAGGCGAGATCAATTTTTGCCTGCCTTACTCAGCTTGACTTGCTTCCTCACCCCATTCCTGCCTTAGATCCTGGGTTACCTGGTGGCTGAAGATGGTCCATTGTCTCAAGCGGTGCCAGAGCCTGACACAGTGCCTGTGGGCAGCCTTTGCTCTGCACATGCTGGTCGTGCACATTTGCAAATACTTTAAAGCGCCTGTCAGTAAGTTCTGGGGACAGTTGCTCACCTTCAGAGGAAGCTCCCTAAAATTGGCTTATCACATCCAGTGGTACATTGACCTCTGTTCAGATTGAGCCAAAGGAGCAGGGGGGCTCGCTGCTGTGACTGCCGCTGCTGTGAGGGCAGCCACTGTTGCGGATGAAGCCATCCTGCAAGCACCTTCCACCTAGCCACCCACTGAAAATCCTATAGGGTGTAAGGTGGGAATAGAAGAACACTTTGGGGGGGTGGTCTTCCTAACCTCCTAATCAGCAGGTAAGTATGCCCAGTGGTCTGTGATGGGATGTTAGATGGGTTGGGATCTGAGTTACTATAGAGAATTCTTTCCTGGGTGCTGGCTGGTGAGTCTTGCCCACATGCTCAGGGTTTAACTGACACAGTTCACAGCATGAAATACACAATTTTGTGTTCAATGAGTTGTGTTCATTTACATAACATGAAAAATATGTTTTGGTCAATGCATGAAAACCTCACTGCATTGAACAACCCACTTGATATAGTCAATGTACTACAGAATATTTAAAGAAGTTAAGAAAGATGTGCTTATAAATCAACATGTGCCATTTACACACGCACAAGACACAGAAGAAACTGAATTATTTGAGCTACTAAAATTTCCACTTTCTCACAGTATTTTAGTTCTCAAGGTTGTTTTAATTTGCTTATTTTTTTTGGAACTAGAATGGGGAAAGAGCACATTGAAGTCAGTGGGATTACCGCAGTGAGGGATTAGTCTCATTATTTGCCACTAACAACAGCCTTTATTAACACAGAGTTAACTTTGACTGTGACTATCTCTTACCTTCCAGAACATCGAGTTCAGTAAAACTCAAACTCTGGAAAAACAGGGAATACAGAGTGAGGGTACATGCCCAGATAACCTTAACTCTGCCCTCTAAAAGAGAATCCCTGATAGCATATGAGAACAAGGAAAGGTTTGGGGACAAATTACATCTACTTCTCAAGAGTTTGTTTCTCCTGTAATTAATTGATCCTGGCCCCATCAGTTGATCCTGGCCTGGTGTCTGACCACAGAATTTACTATTTTTATCCCAGCATATTTAAAGGCAAAACTGCTTTACAGAAGCTCCTTTATTCCAGGTTATACAAACAGGTCACTTCCCCAGCTATTTCAAGGAGATGGAATTGTCCTGACCCACAGGGAACTTAAAATAACATGCTCAAGATCACACATTCCTTAGGAGAAAACGAAGGGGAAAAAAACAAAAACCACCAAACCTTTGCTGTTTCTACCCAAATGATCAATGAGATCAGAAAGTGAGACTGTGCAATTAACTGTCTGGTACTACAGTGACTCTGCAGTTACTTGGATGCAGACACACTCAGCTCTACGGTTGGTAAACGTACAGAGACTCTGCTGCTGCTCATGAACTAGCAGCACATGACCTCTAAACAGCTGCCATTCGAATGTATCTGAAAGTTACATGGAACAACGATCTGTGTTAAAGGAAGGCTGCCATTTATTAGAGCCCTAATTGATGCCATGTACACAAACAGAGAATTGAATGTGTAACTGGTAGTTTGGTAAATCTTGGTTATTTTATTTTTGTAACAGGCTCCTGTCCCTCTCCAGTAGAGTTTTCAGTCCCAATGGCAACGTACTTACCAAATGTGATACAGACTAGTCCATTCCTCCCAAGTGGATGTGGTTCTTGTTCTTCTGCACACTGTAGCCCATGGAGGCCAAGGACCTGCAAATGTGTTTTCATGTGCCTTTGTTTAATTGATTAAAACAAACCTAGAGATTTAGAGGATTGGTTTGATTTCAGTTGGGGGACATGTTTGCTAGGTTTTTATGCATTTGCACAGGAAAACATTGAGTTTGTCCATTCATTTCAGGGGTCCCTATTTAGTGGAGCTCCTGAACATACTGGAAATGGAATTATTTTTATTGAAGGAACCAGTTTGTGAGGGGGCACTTGGATTTGAACCAAGGACCACTTGATCTGCAGTCAAACTACAGAGGAAATTGTGGTTCTTTAGTTTCAACAGAGCTGGGCCTTGTCTCACTCTCTCTCAAGCTAGGCCTACACTAATGGGTGATATGGCTTTAGTTAAAGTGTTTTAATTGAACAGCTGTTGCATGTCCACCCTGTGTCACCAGTGCACATCCATGCTAGAATCTCTTGGATCACCACAGAGAGCAGTGCACTGTGGGTAGCTATCCCACTGTGCAACTGGCTGCAGGGTGCTTTGGGAAGGGTTTGCAATGCCTCACGGGCTGGTACAGCATCACATGATGCAGGTTTCTCTATCCCATTTTTCTATGGGCATCCTACTAGATTGCCAGCTGCTTTTCAACTGCAATGTGCAAGTGGTGGGGTAGAGAGCGTGTGCGTGTGGGTAGGAGAGACAGTGTGTGCATTGCGGAAGAGTGAGTATGTCGGCACACTGTCTCTAAGTTCAGACAGCTGCTGGAAGCAACCAGTCCTGAGGCAGGGGGCAGGGGACAGCCCCGACATCAGCCCCCCTTCTCTCACTGGCTCAGCTCAGCACAGCACAGCACTCTCTGTCACACACACACACATACACGTACACACTGCTGTCTGCTTAGCTCTGTGTCAGGGGTGCTGGAACAGGGGGGTTAGAGGGCCATGGCCCCACCACTCTTTATTGGCTGTTAGGACAAATGATGAGGGGGAAGGGTGCAGTCTTGGGGAAGAGGCGTTCTGTGGGTGTGGCCTCGAGGGGAGAGGTGTTGTGAGTGGGGGTCCTTAGGGAAGGAGTGTCATGAGGGTGCCACAGTTCGGACAACAGTGCCCTCCCCCCGCTGTAAGGAAGCTTCTGCCGCCCCTGCTCTTTTTTCGCAAAGCTGGAGAGAGCAGCATTCCACAGTAGTGATTTGCTCCCCGGGGCTCTGGCATGGGGGCTTGGGAGACGATTTAAAGGGCCCAGGGCTCCGGCCGCTGCAGGGAGCCCTGGGCCCTTTAAATCACCAGCCTGGGGAAGACGGGCTGGGCTGGCACAGCGTACCAGCTCTTGCCAGTACCCCATACCGTAACATACCGGCTTACTTTCATCTCTGGAAGGTCCTCATGTGGATCAATAACTGGTTTAAAGATAGGAAACAAAGAGTAGGACTAAATGGTCAGTTTTCATGATGGAAACAGGTAACTAGTGGTGTCTGTACTGGGATTAGGACTAGTCAACATATTCATAAATGATCTGCTAAAAAGTGAGGTGGCAAAATTTGCAGATGATCCAAAACTACTGGCTTGCTTCCTAGAACGAACGCTCCTTGAGTGGGGTGACCACAGGGAGTAGCTCAAACTTCCAAAGTTCCTGGCCAAGGGCAGGACATTAGCACAGCAAGGGAGGGGTGTGGCAGTGACATCACAAAGGCCTTTTGCAGGACCTCAGACTATTGGTCAAAAGTGGTGGGGAGGCAGTGACCTCACAGAGAGATGCTGACATCAGTCAGGCAGGTCAGGGGCAAGAGGCCAGGGAAACCTCAGAGACCCCTGTGGCTTTGCTTCAGCAAGCCTCCTTCTCGAGGTCTCTCTTTGAGGACTGAGAGAGTATTCAGGTTCACGTACATGAGTGCCAGGAGGAACCTCTTTCGAGTTTTCTCCTTTCCTTTTCCTGATTTTACTGTTGAGAAGGTAAGAGCCTCCTCGAGGTTTGAAACCTGTTCAGTCTGATCCATCTGGTGTCAGTTGAATTCTAGGCATGGAAAACATGAGTTTAAGGAGGCAGAAGTATATTCTGCACCTGGGATTTTGTCCCTTAGAATCACTGGGGACATTAAGGTTTGTCCTTTTTGTTTCAACTTTTCCTCCATCCACCCCTCCCTCCCTCCCTCCTGTCTCTTCATCTCTTGCTTCTTTTGTCCTTTCTCCTGTTCCCCTCCCAACACCAGAAGCGGGGTGTGTGTGTCTGTGTGTGTGTGTGGCCTGGTCTACACTACGCATTTAAACCGATTTTAGCAGCATTAAACCGATTTAACGCTGTACTCGTCCACAAAACGAGGCTCTTTATATCGATATAAAGGGCTCTTTAAATCAGTTTCTGTACTCCTCCCCAACGAGAGGAGTAGCGCTAAAATCGGTATTACCATATCAGATTAGGATTAGTGTGGCCGCAAACAGATGGTATTGGCCTCCGGGAGGTATCCCACAGTGCACCATTGTGACCGCTCTGGACAGCAATCCAAACTCGGATGCAGTGACCAGGTAGACAGGAAAAGCCCTGCGAACTTTTGAATTTCTTTTCCTGTTTTCCCAGCGTTTTGCTGTGATCAGCCGGGTGACGATGCAGTCCCAATTCCAAAAAGAGTTCCAGCATGGACCGTACGGGAGATACTGGATCTGATCGCTGTATGGGGAGACAAATCTCTTCTATCAGAGCTCCGTTACAGAAGACAAAATGCCAAAGCATTTGAAAAAAATCTCCAGGCCATGATACAGAGTCCACAGCACAGTGCTGCGTGACAAGCGAAACAGAAAGCCAAAGAATCAAATGGATGCTCATGGAGGGAGGGAGGGGGTACCGAGGACTCCAGCTATCCCACAGTCCCCAGCAGTCTCCGAAAAGCATTTGCATTCTTGGCTGAGCTCCCAATGCCTGTAGGGTCAAACACTTTGTCCGGGGTGGTTCAGGGTATAGCTCGTCAATTTACTCCCTCCCCCTCCATGAAAGAAAAGGGAAAAAAATCTTTTCTTGCCATTTTTCAATGTCATCCTATGTCTACTGCATGCTGCTGGTAGACGCGATGCTGCGGCAGTGAAGAGCAGTATCTGCTCCCTTCCCCTTCCTGGTGACAGACGGTACAATATGACTGCTATCTGTCATCATCATCAGCCCGTGAGTGCTCCTGGCTGGCCTCAAGTGAGGCCAGCCGGGGGCGCCTGGGTAAAAATAGGAATGATTCCCGGTCATTCCTAGTAGATGGTAGAGAATGGCTGGTAACTGTCCTCATCATAGCAACTGGGGGCTGAGCTCCATCAGCCCCCTCCCTTTCATGTGTAAAGAAAAGATTCTGTACTGCCTGGACTATCATAGCAGCGGGATGCTGGGCTCCTCTCCCCCGCACCACTTAATGTCCTGCCTGGACTAATAGCAGCTGGAGGCTGCCTCCCCCTCATTTTATCTCTAACAAGTCAGTGTTTCTTATTCCTGCATTCTTTATTACTTCATCACACAAATGGGGGGACACTGCAACGGTAGCCCAGGAGGGTTGGGGGAACAGGGAAGCAACGGGTGCGGTTGTTGTAGGGGTACACCCTAGTATGGCATGTAGTTCATCATTTCTGTGGGATCTGACACAGAGCAGCTGTGCTCTCTGGATCTCTAGTACACTTACCCCTTATTCTAGGCAGGACTGACTCTATTTTTAGATATAACATAAAGGAGAAAATGACCTGGGGAGTCATTCCCATTTTCGTTTTTGCACCCTCAGCCAACTTCAGCAAAGGTCAGCCAGGAGCACCCATGACAGCAGCAGACAGTACAGAACAACAGATAGCCATCATCTCATTGCCAATTTACAATGGCACAGCAGACAGCACAGAACAACTGATAATCATCTCTGCTATCATGCAAAGGCAAATGAATGCTGCTGTGTAGTGCTGCAGTACCACCTCTGTCAGTGGCATCCAGTACACGTACGGTGACAGTGACAAAAGGCAAAACAGGATCCATGGATGCCGTGCTATGGCGTCTGCCACTGCAATCCAGGGAAAAAGGGCACGAAATGATTGTCTGCTGTTGCTTTCCCGGAGGAAGGAATCAGTGACGACATTTATCCAGAACCACCCGCGACAATGATTTTTGCCCCATCAGGCACTGGGATCTCAACCCAGAATTCCAAGGGGCAGAGGAGACTGCGGGAACTATGGGATAGCTACGGAATAGCTACCCACAGTGCAACGCTCCAGAAATCGATGCTAGCCTCGGACCATGGATGCATACCGCCGAATTAATGTGCTTAGTGTGGCCGCATGCACGCGACTTTATACAATCTGTTTTACAAAACCGGTTTATGTAAAATTGGAATAATCCCATAGTGTAGACATATTCTGCAGCTCCCACTGTGGGAGGTCCACCCAAAAATGTGGGGCTGAAATAGTGCTTGGGCAGGGATCCCCACCAGTGACCTGGGCCATCCTTTGGCTCTCTAGTGAGAACCCTCAGCCTCCCATGCTCAGTCTCTACTCTGATTGGCTGAGCAGGGGGTTATTGACAGGGAGGAGACTCAGGTCCTTGTTGTTCTCTTTGAAGACCAAGGAAATAAGTCATAACCACTTATATGTTTGATGAATTTTGCTGCTTCTCTGCATTAATTGTCTCTGAGCAGTTCATGATTCTCTGTAACATTGCAGTTCTCCTCAAATACTTGCTGAATAATTACTGTGCACTGTTGTTGGTCTGGAGCTCATCTGAGAGCACTTTACTCAGGTCATTCAATGTCTGAAATTCAAGATCTGATGGTTAGTTTCAAAATCAGGGCTCTTGGGTCCTATTCCCAACTCTGCCACTGCCTGGCTGTGTGACCTAAGACAAGTCAATTCTCCTTTCTCAGCCTTAGCTTCTCCCTCTTTCAAGTAGAGATAATAATGATCTGCTCCTACGTACTTTGACACACTCACTGTCTCTCCCCATACACAGTTTCCACTCTGCAGTTGAAAGGCAGCTGGCAATCTAGTAGGATGCCCATGGAACAATGGGATAGAGAAACCTGCATCACTGAAAGTACAGCCATGAAGACACCACACACCAGCCTTCCCTAGCTGGCAAAAATCAAACCTCCACAGAAAGACCCCTATGGTGTCATACCCCAGCTCCCTAAGCCCTCAGCCACAACCACTTAACACAGGGGCCTTTCTACACTCTGGTTCTGTTCTCACTGAAGGGGCATTTCCAATTGTTTGCTCAGACCAGCTTCCCCAGCACACTCACTGCTGTGCAGCTCTGTACGTGTGGCCCTGGCTGAACAGCAAGAATTCCTGCCCATTTCCCTACTGGCTGGAGCATGGTTAGAGTGTGTTTGTGTTTAATGATGTTGCTGTAGATTGTTCATTCCCTGCCTTGGGAATTCAGACAGTCCCTGCCCACTCTACCTCCGTCCCTCTGTGCCGCTCCCAGAAGTGGTTGGCATGTCCCAGCATCCCCTAGGGTGGGGAAGCGTTTCCATGTGCTGCCCTTGCCCTGAGTACCAGCTCCGCAGCTCCCATTGGCTAGGAAGGCCATCGTGTTCGGTCTCAGCAGCACTCGTGGAACAGAGGGAAACATGTGGCTGAGGAAATTTCCCACAGCCAAAAGATAAGTCTTGAGCATCACAACTTTGTAGGCTAATGACAAGGTCCACTTACGCCACCGGCCGAGCTATTCCTCACAGGCCAGCAACCGCTTCTCCCAGTTCGCATTCCCCATCTCTTCCTCAACCGAATGCTAGAAGGCCCAGCCATCAACCTGCCCACTCTTGCAGCCCTTCTCTTCCGCCCTGACTGAATGAGGGGGCAATATTAAGCCTCCGTCCCTTAGGCCCTTCAGCATTCCTGGGGAACACCAACACCGTCCAAGTGACTTTGGGCCAGTAGGTCAACCAATAGGGCTGCCTCCTAGGTCAGGCTGCAGCCCAGCTTCAGGACTCAGAGGAAATGCAGCTCGCATCCCTACCTACAGGATTCCAGGCACGGCCAGCCTTCTGGATCTAAATGTCCCCTCTTGTGCTCAAGTCACAACAGCTGGCAGGTAAAAGACAGGCTTTCATGGCCTTTGAGAAAGCAAGACAGAGCCTTGGAAGACCCAGTAGGGTTTGTGGCACAGACATTGTCCTCAGATTGCAAGATTCAAAGTCCCAAGTGCTGGCCCTTACACCATGGGACCAATAGGGATCCCCTAGAGAGACCTATGCTGAGCTCTGGTGTGGATGACCCTGTGGGGGCAGCCCTGCATTTACTCACCAAGTTGTCATGCAGCAGTTTGCTGCAGCTCCCAGAAAGGCCTTTCTTAATCCAGACTGAGAAGCCAGTGGGCATGTAAGGAAGTTGCCCCTTCAGTCCCAGGCAGTACATGGCCCTTCCTAGGGATGGCCAAGTCCTGCAGGAGACGGGGGAGTGATGTTAAATAACATCCTAAAGCAACACCTTTTTTAGTTTTGGGAGGAGTACCACAGGAGAAAAAGGTGCTCTTCTTTACCTGGTCAGGGACTTGAACCCTGGACCCTCAGATTAAAAGTCTGATGCTTTACCAACTGAGCTAGCCAGGCTCACAGAAAGAAAGGAAAGTTTGGTGCAGAAGAGAAACTAGTCAAGAAAAAGAGGACAGAAAATTTAGAAAATTTGCTCTTCTTGCTCCCTTAGCAACCCTAGTTCCATCTTGCTCATCCATTTGGTGCCCAGAAAAATTATTTTTTAGTTAAATATTAGATCAGGCTACCATGTCATTTGGGAGAGCAGGATGAAGCTTTGGAAATCCCAAGATGGTTAGCTGGCAACCAAAGGACCCCAAGGTTACATTGAGACGTAAACTTTGATTTCAGGGTTCAAAGTCCAGAGTGCTGGCCCTTAAAGCATGGGACCAGCATGGGAGCCCTTAATCTCTGTTGACTTCTGGCAGGGAGGACTCAGTGGGAACATGCCTTTTCCTGGCTAGCCCTGCATTTGCTCAAAAAGTCAGCGCACGGAGCTTTGCTGCAGGCCCAGAGGCCTTTCTTCCTCCAGATTGCGAGGTCAATGGACAGGTGAGGAAGTAGCATCTTCAGTCCCAGGCAGTAAAGGGCCCTTCCTAGGAAAGGCTAATTTCTGAAAAGGAAAAACTGAAGTCAAGGAGAGTCCTTCTGAAGTGCTCGAGGGATATCACAGGGGGAACTATGTGTCTGCTTGACCAGGGACTTGGATCCTGTACTCTCAGACTAAAAGTCTGATGTGCTACCAACTGAGCTAACCAGGCAAATGTAAAAAAGGCAAATTTCGTGCAGAAGAGAAACTAATCAAGAAAAAGAGAGCAAGAAACAGTACAGAAAACCTGCTACTCTCGCTCTCTTAGCAGTCCTAGTCCCAGCCTGATCCTCCATCCGCTGCCCTGAGGCCTTATTCTTTTTTTAGTTAAATATCAAATCCAGGAGAAAACACAATTATACAAAGCAAAATGAAATCACAAACAGAAATGTCACTGGAAATGCAAAAATAAAAAAGGAAAATGCAATCTCCATCACTTTATCATGTTTGGGCAATTCCTGTATCGAGAGCACCCGTTAAGGTCCCTGTGTGTTTACGAGAAACCTGGAGGAACTCATACCACAGCCTGTACATGAAACTCAACTGCTCCCAGGTGTTGCAGTAAAACCCTTTCCCTGCTGTGATGTTGCACTCCATATGATTTTATGAAAATATGCTAATGAGTGTGAATATAAAGTGACTGGACTATGCTTCATGCAAAAGGTCTCTTGTAAGGTATCATTACAAAGCTTATAATCTACTGCGTGTGTTCATCCTATTTGTATGAACCAATCATTCTTGTATCTGAAACTAGAAATATGAACTATAACTCTGAGGTTCTGTAGTAATGATGCAAAGTGTGAGCCATTAATAGTGGTTTGGAATCTTGATGGCTCCCATTAACCAGGACTATTGACTGTAGATGGCTCTGTCCTGCACCATCTATGAGTTAGGCCAGGAAGAGTGAAGGCTTGAGGTCTCACCGGACATGTGACCATGTCACCTGGTACAGGAATCCATCTTAAACCTGGGGCTTTTCCACAGGAAAGAGACAAAAGATTTCTGCCTTGTACCAAAGCTGTATAAGGGGGTGGAACTGAACAAACATGGCTGCAGTCATGAGACATCCCCTAGCTATCACCTGAGCTGGAACAAGGGCTATACTAGGTGAAAAGATTGGGCCCAGGCAAGAAATAAGTCTAGTCTTTGCCTCTCAGTCTGTGCAGATGAGATCTTTCCCTCCTGTGCTGGAGGATTCAACCTTCTCATCGACCCTTGTCCCAAGCAGCAAAGCAGGTGGGAATCTTAAATGTACCAAGGTGACTTAGGAGCAGAAACCCCCCCAGACCTTGCATTCAATTGGCACTTGCCCCTCACTCAGCAGGATTAAAACTCCTGCAGGGAGAATGTTGGGCCACATCCCAGCTGGTCATGAGCAAAGCAGCAGGGTGAAAAGAAGAACCTGGAAATTAAACACATGGCTTCATACATGCAAAGCATGTACTCTACCACTGAGCTACATCCCCAGATAGGCTGCAAGTCACACTCAGAGCTGTCCTATTTCCAGAGCATCCAGTGGCCTAAGAGCAGCATAGGGGACACATTCCCTGCTCTGTGGGCCAAACCTGCAGTCCTGGAGGCTGCTGGTTCTTAGGGTCACTTTTCAGCATGGCCAGATTCTATGTGTGGGGCAGAGAGAGTGAGTGCCCTGGACTCAGGGTGCAGAGATACACTCAGCCCTCTCCCCTGCATTGGGTGGGGGGTGTGGCCACCTCCTGCTGGAAGGTAATGGGAGGGGAGGGGTGCTGTGAATCACTCAACACCTGGCCCTGGTGGCAGGAGTGGTGTGGGAAGCTCCAGGTATTTCTAGGATCTGCTATTGCCACCTGCCTGTAAAGTCCAGCTTCCCCAGCACATTCACTGCAGTGCAATTGGGTCACTGTTTCCATGGCTGCACAGCAAAGAATCACTCCCAGTTTCCCTTCTATCTGCAGCAGGATTAGCCTGTGTCAGTGGTTAATGAGGTGGATCTGGTTGTAGATTGTTATTCATTCCCCACCTTGACAATTCACACAGTCCCTTTCCTACTCAAATCCCCAGCACCTCGGTGATCCTGGTAGCAGGGGTTGGGGCCTGAGATTTTCAGGGTCCTTTTTACCCTCCACTTGGAGTGAACTCAGCTTTTCCACCATCCCAGACAAGCCATGAAATAACAACAGGAGCATAAAGAAAGGGGAGGGACCATCTCACAGCCAGGGCTGGATGTGCCTAGGGCCCCCTGCTTGTCCATTGTTTCCATGGAATTTGGCCCCCTGCTTTGCACAAGGGACAGAGAAAGATCTTGCTGTTCCTGTGTCTGTGCAAGGAAAATTGTGCTTCTGTATGAAAGAGGGGAGGGAAATGGCCCCATGATGGGACAATATCCTCAGGATTAAGCCCTAAGGACTCAGGCTGAGAACTGATTTAACTCCACTCATCTAGGATTTAACAAAATGTCTTCCATGGAGCAGGGCCAGTTCCAGTGTTTTTGCCGCCCCAAGCGGAAAAAATATATTAAAAAGCTGCAATCAACAGCAGCTCTACCTCTGCTGATTTTTGGCCGCTCCAGAAACCTGCTTGCTGCGCTGGGGCCATGGAGACACTGGGAAGATGGGGGAATCAGGAAAAAATCACCAGAGTAGTAATAAGCTCGATAGTATTCATCACTATGCAATTTTGACAGGTTTCCACTCCCCTTTTAGGGCTTATGTCCCGCCTTCCCACCCCCCGTTTCCGTTGGCGCCAATGTGTGGCGCCGTCGGCCATTTTGAAAAAATGTGTGTGTGTGTGTGTATGTGTTTGACTAGGGGAAGTGTT
Organism: Gopherus evgoodei; assembly: GCF_007399415.2. Lineage (NCBI taxonomy): Eukaryota > Metazoa > Chordata > Testudines > Testudinidae > Gopherus > Gopherus evgoodei. Next base: position 66,003 of record NW_022059765.1, on the reverse strand, counting down.
GTGTATGTTTGTGCTTGGTGACATGAAGAGAAAAAAGTTGAAAGAAGAGTGTAAAGAGGAAAAGAGAGTCTGAGTAAGGTTTAGAGAAAAAAAGGAAATTTGAAAGAAGAGAGGTAAGTTATTGAAGAAAAGAGGCTGGTTATGAAAGAATAGAAAGATTTTTGTTTTTAAAGGGTTAGTTAGTTTGAAAGGAGAGATTTTTAGTGAGTTTGAGTAACGAGAGAGGATGGTAAAGGCTTAGTTTGGTAGGCAAGTAAAGAATAGAAATTTTTGAGATAAATGTAAAAGGTGTATTAAATATCAGGGTGGGTTAAGAGAAAAGTTAAATAATATTGAAAACTAGGTTTATAAAGGGAATTTACTAAGGCAAAACCTGTTTGGTAAGCACAGGATAAAAAAGCATTGAAACTATTCAATACCAATGTAGGTTAAGAAAAAAGCATTTAAAAACATTAAAAACTAGGTTTAAAAAAGGAATTTACTACGGCAGAGCCTGTTTGGTAAGCACAGGGTAAAAAAAATGAATAAAAAAAGCACTGAAACTATTCAATACCAGTGTAGATGAAAAAAAAAGGAGCCCCCTTTGCAACGGGCAAAGATAGACAGCACACGATGGAATCAAAAAAAAAGAGAGAAAACAACATTGGCGCCAAAGTGTGGCGCCGACGGCCATTTTGAAAAAGAGTGTGTGCGTGTATGTGTTTGACTATGGGGGAGTGTTGTGTATGTTTGTGCTTGGTGACATGAAGAGGAAAAGAGAGAGTTATGAAAGAATAGGGGGATAAAACTTAAAGAAAAAGGAAATATATTAAAAACTAGGTTAAAAAAGGGAAAGGCAAAACCTGTCTGAAAGGCCCAGGGTAAAAAAGGGAGTGAAAACTATTTAATACCGAGGTAGGTTAAAAATTTGCTAAAAAAGGCATTAAAAGTATTCAATACCAATGTAGGTTAAGAAAAAACGAGGTTTAAAAGGAAAATTGACAAAGGCAAAGCCTGTTTGGGAGGCCCTGGGTAAAAACTATTGACTACCCGTGTAGGTTAATAAAAAAACATTAAAAACTAGGTTTAAAAGGAAAATTGACTGTGTAGTAAGCACATGGCCAGTAAATTTAAAAGAAAAATTGCCTGTGCAGTAAGCACAAGGTAAAAACTCTATAAAAAAGTGGCTAAGAAAAATACAATAAAGCTCAGGGTAAAATTAAAAAAAAAGAGAAATTTTTTACCTTTGCAGTCTTTTTGTAAATGAGGCAGCTTTTCTGGTTTAACCCTAGTAAATAAAACACATTAAAACTATTCAATACCAATGTAGGTTAAGAAAAAAGCATTTAAAAACATTAAAAACTAGGTTTAAAAGGGGAAATTTACTAAGGCAAAACCTATTTAGTAAGCACATGGCCAAAAACTATAAAGGGATACTAAGAAAAAAGCATTTAAAATGATTAAAAACTAGGTTTAAAAAGAGAATTGACTGAGGCAAAGCCTGTTTGGTAAGCACAGGGTAAAAAAGTGAGTAAAAAAGCATTGAAACTATTCAATACCAGTGTAGGTTAAGAAAAAAAGTGAGGTTAAAAAAAAGAACAGGACAAAGAGCAAAAATAGAGAGCACATGGTGGAATCTGAATGAGACAGAGAGAAGCAGGCAGAGTCTGTTTAGTAAGCACAGGGTAAAAAAGCATTCAGAATCAGGGTGGGTTACAAGACAAGAAAGAGAGCTCCCTCTGCAAAGGGCAAAGATAGAGAGCACATGGTGGAATCAGAAAGAGAGCGAGAATTCTCACCTTTGAAGTCTTTCTGTAGAATGAGGCAACTTTTCTGGTTCAGACCCTCTCACACTTATTATCAATTCTTTTGGATCGGCCCAATCAGAGGTGGTTTTACAGCAGCGTCATAGAATTCATTTTCCTGAACCAATCCTAGTGTCCCAAGATTTTAAACAAGAGCCAGCTCCCTCCTTTCCTCCCTCCCCTCCTCTGTCCCCCTCCCTTTTAACTGTTTTTTTCTTATCTAAAGAAACAGACCCCCAGCATTTTCCAGCCACGTAGCCCTTTTACAAAGGGGTTTTTATAAAAGTTAAAGCCATAAGCTTTTAGTAATACACCATTTTTAACACATGTTAAAGTTACCTTAGTTTTGCAAAGGAATAAGAGACATCCCTTTTGTATGTGTTGTAATAAAAAAATATGCAGAAGCACCCCAGGTTAATAGTAACAAACAACTTATAAACCCCTTATTTTGTAAACCAGTAAATTAGGAAGACAAAGAAGTAAAGCGCCTGTTAGCAAAGCAGCCTCTGTGAGTTAGTGGATCAGAGATAAGAAGGCTGCTTCTGACCCAAGCTTTTTAACAAACACATGTTAAAGTTACATTAAGTTTTGCAAGGGGATAATGGCTTAAAAAGACAAACCTAAAACACATTTCTTTTACATTTGTGTTGTAATAAAGAAGAGCAGGCAGAAGTACCCCAGGTTTTTAGTAACAGACAGTTTAAAAACCCCTTATTTTGTAAACCAGTGGATTAGAAAGACAAAGAAGCAAAGCGCCTGTTAGCAAAGCAGCCTCTGTGAGTTAGTGGATCAGAGATAAGAAGGCTGCTTCTGACCCAAACTTTTTAACAAACACAAGTTACAACTACATTAAGTTTTGCAAAGGGATAATGACTCGAAAAGACAAACTTAAGACACAACCCTTTTGTATGTGTTGTAATAAAAAATTATGCAGAAGCACCCTAGGTTTAAAACCCCAGGTTTTTAGTAACAGACGGTTTATAGTCCCCTTATTTTGTAAGCCAGTGGATTAGAGAGAAGAAGAAGATTGCTTCTTTCCCCACTGTTTAACAAAGAGAGGTGAAAGGCTTTTAAGGGAATAAACAAAAGACATGCCTAAATGAAGACACATTTCTTTATTTACCCCCCCCCTTGACACAGGTGTTTCAGTAAAAAAGAGCAGGCAGAAGCACCCCAGGTTTTTAGTAACAAACAGTTTATAAACCCCTTATTTTGTAAACCAGTGGATTAGAAAGACAAAGAAGCAAAGCGACTGTTAGCAAAGCAGCCTCTGTGAGTTAGTGGATCAGAGATAAGAAGGCTGCTTCTGACCCAAACTTTTTAACAAACACAAGTTACAACTACATTAAGTTTTGCAAAGGGATAATGACTCGAAAAGACAAACCTAAGACACAACCCTTTTGTATGTGTTGTAATAAAAAATTATGCAGAAGCACCCTAGGTTTAAAACCCCAGGTTTTTAGTAACAGACGGTTTATAGTCCCCTTATTTTGTAAGCCAGTGGATTAGAGAGAAGAAGAAGATTGCTTCTTTCCCCACTGTTTAACAAAGAGAGGTGAAAGGCTTTTAAGGAAATAAACAAAAGACATGCCTAAATGAAGACACATTTCTTTATTTACCCCCCTTGACACAAGTGTTTCAGTAAAAAAGAGCAGGTAGAAGTACCCATGGTTTTTAGTAACAAACAGTTTATAAACCCCTTATTTTGTAAACCAGTGGAATAGAAAGACAAAGAAGCAAAGTATTTTGTTAACCATTGGATCAGAGAGAAAAGGATTGCTTTTTTACCTGCTTTTTAACAAAGAGAGGTGAAAAGGAATAAACAGTTGAAAAGACAAGCCTACCAGAAGACCCATAACCTTCATTTAGCCCCTCAGGCACAGGTGTTTCAATAACATGCAAGTCCGCAGAAACAACCCAGGCTTAAAAACACAGAAAGCCTGTTTATAAAAGTTTTTCCCTAGGTTTAGGCTAGCACTGGTCATTTTTTAGTAAGGACAGCAGGCTTTTGCAGCAGAGCAGCTGTCAGCAAAAACAGCCTCTGTAAACCAGTAAATCAGAGATAAGGCGGCTGCTTCTTTGCCTGTTTCTTCACACATACAAGTGAAAGTTATATTAAGTTTTGTAGAGGACAACACTCTTTTTTAGTAAAAACAATGTGAAACTGCAGCAAAGCGCCTGTTAGCAAAGCAGCCTCTGTGAGTCAGTGGATCAGAGATAAGAAGGCTGCTTCTGACCCAAGCTTTTTAACAAACACATGTTAAAGTTACATTAAGTTTTGCAAGGGGATAATGACTCGAAAAGACAAACCTAAGACACAACCCTTTTGTATGTGTTGTAATAAAAAATTATGCAGAAGCACCCTAGGCTTAAAAACCCAGGTTTTTAGTAACAGACGGTTTATAGTCCCCTTATTTTGTAAGCCAGTGGATTAGAGAGAAGAAGAAGATTGCTTCTTTCCCCACTTTCTAACAAAGAGAGGTGAAAGGCTTTTAAGGGAATAAACCCTTGAAAAGACATGCCTAAATGAAGACACATTTCTTTATTTACCCCCCTTGACACAAGTGTTTCAGTAAAAAAGAGCAGGCAGAAGCACCCCTGGTTTTTTAGTAACAAACAGTTTATAAACCCCTGATTTTGTAAACCAGTGGATTAGAGAGAAGAAGATTGCTTCTTTCCCCACTTTTTAACAAAGAGAGGTAAAAGACATGCCAAAATGAAGGCATTCTCCTTTGGTATAGGTGTTTTAATAAAAAAAGAGCATGCACAAACAGTCTAGGGTTATAAAAGTAATGTACAGTGACAAAAAAAAGTTTTTTTCCCCCTAGGTTTTAGACTAGCACTGCTTATTTTTTAGTAAAAGCTGAAGCTGCAGCAGAGCCCTGTTCTGCTCTTATCTAAACAACCAGGACCCTGTAACAAAAGCTGAACAACACATACTAGAAACCATTTTAAAGGAGGGCTTTAAACTAGGTTCGACGGGGACAGGTGAGCAAACCCCACAGGTAAGTGGGGAACAAGACCTGGGAGATGGGTCGGAAACAGGAGGGAGCATGGGCTATAATGGCAGAGAGAAAGGAGGGTCAGGGCAAAGCTGGGAGGCAAGATCAAACCAGTATCTTAGATGCCTATATACAAATGCAAGAAAAAGCAGTCTCTGTGAGTTAGTGGATCAGAGATAAGAAGGCTGCTTCTGACCCAAGCTTTTTAACAAGCACATGTTAAAGTTACATTAAGTTTTGCAAGGGGATAATGACTCGAAAAGACAAACCTAAGACACAACCCTTTTGTATGTGTTGTAATAAAAAATTATGCAGAAGCACCCTAGGCTTAAAACCCCAGGTTTTTACTAACAGACGGTTTATATTTCCCTTATTTTATAAACCACTGGATTAGAGAGAAGATTGCTTCTTTCCCCGCTTTTTAACAAAGAAAGGTAAAAGACATGCCAAAATGAAGGCACAGTCCTTTGGTATAGGTGTTTTAATAAAAAAAAGAGCATGCATAAACAGTCTAGGGTTATAAAAGTAATGTATAGTGACAAAAAAAAATTTTTTTCCCCTAGGTTTTAGACTAGCACTGCTTATTTTTTAGTAAAAACTTCGAAGCTGCAGCAGAGCCCTGTTCTGCTCTTAGCTAAACAACCAGGACCCTGTAACAAAAGCTGAACAACACATACTATAAACCATTTTAAAACGTGTTTTTTTGAAGTAATGTCTAAAACCCCCTCTTTTTAACGTATTAAATACATGAAATAACAAACTTACTTGAAGACACATTTCTTTATTTGTAGGGGTATTTCAATTAAAAAAAAGAGCATGCAGAAGCATCCCTGACCTAAGCCCACAAAACCCTTACTAAGAAAAAGTCCCCCCCCAGGTTTTTAGTGTGAACCACTTGAAACAGCCTTTTGAAGGTAGTGGATTAGAAAAGAAGACCCCTTTGAAAAACAGGCTACCTGAAGACACTTTTGTTTTTTGTTTTTTTTTTGGTATTTAGCCCCCTTGGCATAAGTGTTTCATTAAAATGTAAAAGAGCAGGCAGAAGCACCCCAGATTTTTAGTAACAGACGGTTTATATACCCCTTATTTTGTTAACCATTGGATCAGAGAGAAGAAGATTGCTTTTTTACCTGCTTTTTAACAAAGAGAGGTGAAAAGGAATAAACAGTTGAAAAGACAAGCCTACCTGAAGACCCATAACCTTCATTTAGCCCCTCAGGCATAGGTGTTTCAATAACATGCAAGTCCGCAGAAACAACCCAGGCTTTAAAACACAGAAAGTTTTCCCTAGGTTTAGGCTAGCACTGGTCATTTTTTAGTAAGGACAGCAGGCTTTTGCAGCAGAGCAGCTGTCAGCAAAAACAACCTCTGTAAACCAGTAGATCAGAGATAAGAAGGCTGCTTCTTTGCCTGTTTTTTAACACATACAAGTGGAAGTTATATTAAGTTTTGTAGAGGAATAAACACTTTAAAAGACAAGGCTATATAAAGACAGAGCCCTTTATTTAACATTTTTACATGCGTGTTTTAATTAAAAAGAGGGCTTGCAGAAAACATGCCAGAGTGAAAACCACAGAATCTTAGTAACAGCTAGTTTATATCCTCCTTATTTTGTAATCCAGTGGATCAGAGAGAAGTTTATTTTCCTTCCCATATATTTGAAGCATTATGTTTTGTAAAGTTTATTATGAAAAAGCAGTATTGCCTGAGCTGTAACAAAACAAGGCCCCTCTTAGAGATATTTTGTAGAAGTGTAGTGAACTAAAAGGCTTACGATACTAGCCTGTTCTTTTAAAAACAGTGTTTTTAAAGTACCAAAACAACAACTGGGTAAGAATATGAAAACTGGCAATTGAGGGGAGTTTACATATGTTTTAATTAGAAAAAAAAACAACCACCACCCAAGATTGGGTTTTTAAGCCTGGGTTGTTTCTGCGGACTTGCATGTTATTGAAACACCCATGCCTGAGGGGCTAAATGAAAGTTATCGGTCTTCAGGTAGGCTTGTCTTTTCAACTGTTTATTCCTTTTCACCTCTCTTTGTTAAAAAGCAGGTAAAAAAGCAATCTTCTTCTCTCTGATCCAATGGTTAACAAAATAAGGGGTATATAAACCGTCTGTTACTAAAAATCTGGGGTGCTTCTGCCTGCTCTTTTACATTTTAATGAAACATTTATGCCAAGGGGGCTAAATACCAAAAAAAAAAAAAAAAAAAAAAAAGTGTCTTCAGGTAGCCTGTTTTTCAAAGGGGTCTTCTTTTCTAATCCACTACCTTCAAAAGGCTGTTTCAAGTGGTTCACACTAAAAACCTGGGGGGGGGACTTTTTCTTAGTAAGGGTTTTGTGGGCTTAGGTCAGGGATGCTTCTGCATGCTCTTTTTTTTAATTGAAATACCCCTACAAATAAAGAAATGTGTCTTCAAGTAAGTTTGTTATTTCATGTATTTAATACGTTAAAAAGAGGGGGTTTTAGACATTACTTCAAAAAAACACGTTTTAAAATGGTTTATAGTATGTGTTGTTCAGCTTTTGTTACAGGGTCCTGGTTGTTTAGCTAAGAGCAGAACAGGGCTCTGCTGTAGCTTCGAAGTTTTTACTAAAAAATAAGCAGTGCTAGTCTAAAACCTAGGGGAAAAATTTTTTTTTTTGTCACTATACATTACTTTTATAACCCTAGACTGTTTGTGCATGCTCTTTTTTTATTAAAACACCTATACCAAAGGAGAATGCCTTCATTTTGGCATGTCTTTTACCTCTCTTTGTTAAAAAGTGGGGAAAGAAGCAATCTTCTTCTCTCTAATCCACTGGTTTACAAAATAAGGGGTTTATAAACTGTTTGTTACTAAAAAACCAGGGGTGCTTCTGCCTGCTCTTTTTTACTGAAACACTTGTGTCAAGGGGGGTAAATAAAGAAATGTGTCTTCATTTAGGCATGTCTTTTCAAGGGTTTATTCCCTTAAAAGCCTTTCACCTCTCTTTGTTAGAAAGTGGGGAAAGAAGCAATCTTCTTCTTCTCTCTAATCCACTGGCTTACAAAATAAGGGGACTATAAACCGTCTGTTACTAAAAACCTGGGTTTTTAAGCCTAGGGTGCTTCTGCATAATTTTTTATTACAACACATACAAAAGGGTTGTGTCTTAGGTTTGTCTTTTCGAGTCATTATCCCTTTGCAAAACTTAATGTAACTTTAACATGTGTTTGTTAAAAAGCTTGGGTCAGAAGCAGCCTTCTTATCTCTGATCCACTGACTCACAGAGGCTGCTTTGCTAACAGGCGCTTTGCTGCAGTTTCACATTGTTTTTACTAAAAAAGAGTGTTGTCCTCTACAAAACTTAATATAACTTTCACTTGTATGTGTGAAGAAACAGGCAAAGAAGCAGCCGCCTTATCTCTGATTTACTGGTTTACAGAGGCTGTTTTTGCTGACAGCTGCTCTGCTGCAAAAGCCTGCTGTCCTTACTAAAAAATGACCAGTGCTAGCCTAAACCTAGGGAAAAACTTTTATAAACAGGCTTTCTGTGTTTTTAAGCCTGGGTTGTTTCTGCGGACTTGCATGTTATTGAAACACCTGTGCCTGAGGGGCTAAATGAAGGTTATGGGTCTTCTGGTAGGCTTGTCTTTTCAACTGTTTATTCCTTCTCACCTCTCTTTGTTAAAAAGCAGGTAAAAAAAGCAATCTTCTTCTCTCTGATCCAATGGTTAACAAAATACTTTGCTTCTTTGTCTTTCTATTCCACTGGTTTACAAAATAAGGGGTTTATAAACTGTTTGTTACTAAAAACCATGGGTACTTCTGCCTGCTCTTTTTTACTGAAACACCTGTGTCAAGGGGGGGGGGTAAATAAAGAAATGTGTCTTCATTTAGGCATGTCTTTTGTTTATTCCCTTAAAAGCCTTTCACCTCTCTTTGTTAAACAGTGGGGAAAGAAGCAATCTTCTTCTTCTCTCTAATCCACTGGCTTACAAAATAAGGGGACTATAAACCGTCTGTTACTAAAAACCTGGGGTTTTAAACCTAGGGTGCTTCTGCATAATTTTTTATTACAACACATACAAAAGGGTTGTGTCTTAAGTTTGTCTTTTCGAGTCATTATCCCTTTGCAAAACTTAATGTAGTTGTAACTTGTGTTTGTTAAAAAGTTTGGGTCAGAAGCAGCCTTCTTATCTCTGATCCACTAACTCACAGAGGCTGCTTTGCTAACAGGTGCTTTGCTTCTTTGTCTTTCTAATCCACTGGTTTACAAAATAAGGGGTTTTTAAACTGTCTGTTACTAAAAACCTGGGGTACTTCTGCCTGCTCTTCTTTATTACAACACAAATGTAAAAGAAATGTGTTTTAGGTTTGTCTTTTTAAGCCATTATCCCCTTGCAAAACTTAATGTAACTTTAACATGTGTTTGTTAAAAAGCTTGGGTCAGAAGCAGCCTTCTTATCTCTGATCCACTAACTCACAGAGGCTGCTTTGCTAACAGGCGCTTTACTTCTTTGTCTTCCTAATTTACTGGTTTACAAAATAAGGGGTTTATAAATTGTTTGTTACTATTAACCTGGGGTGCTTCTGCATATTTTTTTATTACAACACATACAAAAGGGATGTCTCTTATTCCTTTGCAAAACTAAGGTAACTTTAACATGTGTTAAAAATGGTGTATTACTAAAAGCTTATGGCTTTAACTTTTATAAAAACCCCTTTGTAAAAGGGCTACGTGGCTGGAAAATGCTGGGGGTCTGTTTCTTTAGATAAGAAAAAAACAGTTAAAAGGGAGGGGGACAGAGGAGGGGAGGGAGGAAAGGAGGGAGCTGGCTCTTGTTTAAAATCTTGGGACACTAGGATTGGTTCAGGAAAATGAATTCTATGACGCTGCTGTAAAACCACCTCTGATTGGGCCGATCCAAAAGAATTGATAATAAGTGTGAGAGGGTCTGAACCAGAAAAGTTGCCTCATTCTACAGAAAGACTTCAAAGGTGAGAATTCTCGCTCTCTTTCTGATTCCACCATGTGCTCTCTATCTTTGCCCTTTGCAGAGGGAGCTCTCTTTCTTGTCTTGTAACCCACCCTGATTCTGAATGCTTTTTTACCCTGTGCTTACTAAACAGACTCTGCCTGCTTCTCTCTGTCTCATTCAGATTCCACCATGTGCTCTCTATTTTTGCTCTTTGTCCTGTTCTTTTTTTTAACCTCACTTTTTTTCTTAACCTACACTGGTATTGAATAGTTTCAATGCTTTTTTACTCACTTTTTTACCCTGTGCTTACCAAACAGGCTTTGCCTCAGTCAATTCTCTTTTTAAACCTAGTTTTTAATCATTTTAAATGCTTTTTTCTTAGTACCCCTTTATAGTTTTTGGCCATGTGCTTACTAAACAGGTTTTGCCTTAGTAAATTTCCCCTTTTAAACCTAGTTTTTAATGTTTTTAAATGCTTTTTTCTTAACCTACATTGGTATTGAATAGTTTTAATGTGTTTTATTTACTAGGGTTAAACCAGAAAAGCTGCCTCATTTACAAAAAGACTGCAAAGGTAAAAATTTCTCTTTTTTTTTTAATTTTACCCTGAGCTTTATTGTATTTTTCTTAGCCACTTTTTTATAGAGTTTTTACCCTGTGCTTACTGCACAGGCAATTTTTCTTTTAAATTTACTGGCCATGTGCTTACTACACAGTCAATTTTCCTTTTAAACCTAGTTTTTAATGTTTTTTTTTTTAACCTACACGGGTAATCAATAGTTTTTACCCAGGGCCTCCCAAACAGGCTTTGCCTTTGTCAATTTTCCTTTTAAATCTCGTTTTTTCTTAACCTACATTGGTATTGAATACTTTTAATGCCTTTTTTAGCAAATTTTTAACCTACCTCGGTATTAAATAGTTTTCACTCCCTTTTTTACCCTGGGCCTTTCAGACAGGTTTTGCCTTTCCCTTTTTTAACCTAGTTTTTAATATATTTCCTTTTTCTTTAAGTTTTATCCCCCTATTCTTTCATAACTCTCTCTTTTCCTCTTCATGTCACCAAGCACAAACATACACAACACTCCCCCATAATCAAACACATACACGCACACACTCTTTTTCAAAATGGCCGTCGGCGCCACACTTTGGCACCAATGTTGTTTTCTCTCTTTTTTTTTTGATTCCATCGTGTGCTGTCTATCTTTGCCCATTGCAAAGGGGGCTCTTCTTTTTTTTTCGTCTACACTGGTATTGAATAGTTTCAGTGCTTTTTTATTCATTTTTTTTACCCTGTGCTTACCAAACAGGCTCCGCCGTAGTAAATTCCTTTTTTAAACCTAGTTTTTAATGTTTTTAAATGCTTTTTTCTTAACCTACATTGGTATTGAATAGTTTCAATGCTTTTTTATCCTGTGCTTACCAAACAGGTTTTGCCTTAGTAAATTCCCTTTATAAACCTAGTTTTCAATATTATTTAACTTTTCTCTTAACCCACCCTGATATTTAATACACCTTTTACATTTATCTCAAAAATTTCTATTCTTTACTTGCCTACCAAACTAAGCCTTTACCATCCTCTCTCCTTACTCAATCTCACTAAAAATCTCTCCTTTCAAACTAACTAACCCTTTAAAAACAAAAATCTTTCTATTCTTTCATAACCAGCCTCTTTTCTTCAATAACTTACCTCTCTTCTTTCAAATTTCCTTTTTTTCTCTAAACCTTACTCAGACTCTCTTTTCCTCTTTACACTCTTCTTTCAACTTTTTTCTCTTCATGTCACCAAGCACAAACATACACAACACTTCCCCTAGTCAAACACATACACACACACACACACATTTTTTCAAAATGGCCGACGGCGCCACACATTGGCGCCAACGGAAACGGGGGGTGGGAAGGCGGGACATAAGCCCTAAAAGGGGCGTGGAAACCTGTCAAAATTGCATGGTGATGAATACTATCGAGCTTATTACTACTCACCAGCTTGTTTACATTGCAAGTGAAGAACAACTCAAGCTTTTTTGGTTTAAAAAACACTTCTCCCTAACTGGGAATTGAACCTAGACCATAGCAGTGAAAGTTCCAAATCCTAACCACCAGACAGCGGATTATGTTGCTTTTCTTCTCTCTTATACTACACTTTCTTAGGCTACTTTCTATTTGCTTTCTGACACTGCTCCATTGTCCACTCCCTGAGGGGTTAAGAACAGAGAGTGCAGGAACCCCTGTACTCAGGGTCACAACCTCAGCCCAACACAAGCCACTGGAACAAACTCGAATCATGCTTCCTCCAGCAGGATCACAGAGCCACACAAAAAAAACCCAGGAGGAACAATCCTCCTCTGCCTTCATTTACCCCATCGCAACCCTCTCAGCAGCTGACTCTTGCAGGAAGGACACTGAGCTGATAGGTGCTCTGGCATAGAGACCAAGGAAGAGGTGTTGCTCCCCCTCGCTGTGAGCTGATCACAGTCTGACTCTGTGGAACGGGGCTCTGAGCTTTGCCATCTTCTGAGTTCTGAGTGCTGAGCCCCCTGGACCCTTCTACTGAGAGCATGGTGATTGCACAACAGCTGCAAGGCCTTTTTCCCTCTCTTTGTCCTCCTTGGCTTCCCCAGACTTTCCCCACAAATGATTCTATCAGGTGCTGGAGGGATCTAAGGACCTGTAGGTTTCCCTCACCCACCTCTTAAGGCAAACAGCGATTCCCTTCTCTGACACTCCTGGGTCTGGGCTTCTTATGGGTTTTTCTCCAGGGAACCTGATTCCCTGTGAAAATGTGTGTGTGTGTCATATGGGGAACTCAGACTCAGATTCTCCCCCACTAAATGAGTCCAACAGCACTTCCCCTTGGTGGGAGAATCCTAAATTCCACCCTCCCCCATAGTTTCTCTGACCAGCTGATGATGGCAGCATGCTAAATCAACCCCAGCTTTCTGGTCTAGAAAGCAGCATCTAACCAGCCTTGTGACAGCTCTGGTTTGCTCGCTGGGGACATAACAAACCAGGAAAGAAGTCAAATGTCAGACAGAGAACCTCAGCTCACAAATAAACACCCTCAGGGATTTAGGGATTGAGAACTGGTTAAAAGATAGGGAACAAAGGGTAGGAATTAATGGTAAATTCTCAGAATGGAGAGGGGTAACTAGTGGTGTTCCCTAAGGGTCAGTCCTAGGACCAATCCTATTCAATTTTTTCATAAATGATCTGGAGAAAGGGGTAAACAGTGAGGTGGCAAAGTTTGCAAATGATACTAACCTACTCAAGATAGTTAAGACCAAAGCAGATTGTGAAGAACTTCAAAAAGATCTCACTAAACTAAGTGATTGGGCAACAAAATGGCAAATTAAATTTAATGTGGATAAATGTAAAGTAATGCACATTGGAAAAAATAACCCCAACTATACATACAATATGATGGGGGCTAATTTAGCTACAACGAGTCAAGAAAAAGATCTTGGCGTCATTGTGAATAGTTCTCTGAAGATGTCCATGCAGTGCGCAGAGGTGGTCAAAAAAGCAAACAGGATGTTAGAAATCATTGAAAAGGGGATAGAAAATAAGACTGACAATATATTATTGCCCTTATATAAATCCATGGTACGCTCACATCTCGAATACTGTGTACAGATGTGGTCTCCTCACCTCAAAAAAGAGATTCTAGCACTAGAAAAGGTTCAGAAAAGGGCAACTAAAATGATTAGGGGTCCCATATGAGGAGAGATTAAAGAGGCTAGGCCTCTTCAGCTTGGAAAAGAGGAGACTAAGGGGGGAATATGATAGAGGTATATAAAGTTATGAGTGATGTTGAGAAAGTGGATAAGGAAAAGTTATTTACTTATTCCCATAATACAAGAACTAGAGGTCACCAAATGAAATTAATAGGTAGCAGGTATAAAACAAATAAAAGGAAGTTCTTCTTCACACAGCGCACAGTCAACTTGTGGAACTCCTTGCCTGAGGAGGTTGTGAAGGCTGGGACTATAACAATGTTTAAAAGGGAACTGGATAAATTCATGGTAGCTAGGTCCATAAATGGCTATTAGCCAAGAAGGGTAAAAAATGGTGTCCCTAGCCTCTGTTCATCAGAGGATGGAGATGGATGGCAGGAGAGAGATCACTAGATCACTGCCTGTTACCTTCACTCCCTCTGGGGCACCTGGCATTGGCCACTGTCGGTAGACAGATACTGGGCTAGATGGACCTTTGGTCTGGCCCGGTATGCCCGTTCTTATGTTCTTATAGGGCACCTTCTACACGGCGACTGGGCAGTTGACTGACTTTAAATCTAGCTAGCTCTGTTGGTAGAGCATGATGCTCTTAATCCCACCATCATAAATTCAAGCCCCATAGTGGGTGGTAGCGACAGCCCTTAGGTGTCACTCTTCTGCTAATAGTCACAGATCCAGCTGAAACAAACTCTCTGTGCTCTTTGGCAGGTCATGTTTCTTCTTCTCTCTGAGTTTCACTAAAACATGAAGAGAGAACAAACTGACATTTGCATCCTATGTTAAGAGAGTATTTTCTCCTCTTCCATTGTACCCCAGGCAAGAAGAGGGGATAATAACCATTTAACGGATGATTGCAGAGGGAAAAGTTTGGTCTTTATAAATAGGACAATGATCATTTGGTCTCCATGTCCACTGATGGTAGGACAAGAAGTAATGGACTTAATCTGCAGCCAGGGAGATTCACGTTAGATACTGGGAACAGCTTTCTAACTCTGAGGATAGTTAAGCTCTGGAATAGGCTCCCAAGGGTGTCTGTGGAGTCTCTGTCCTAGGAGGCTTTTAAGAACAGGTTGAACAAACCTCTGTCAAGGATACTCTGCATACACTTCGTCCCATAGACAACCTGCTCTGGCTCTGGTTCCCTCCTTCTGCTCCCTGCCTGGGCCGACTGCTGTGGGCACTTGACCCCACATGCCCCCAATGCATCGTCTCTGCTTGGCTCTGCTTCAGCAGTGAGGGCTGGATTTCATGACCTCTCCAGGGCCCTTGCAGCCGTACAGCTCTATAATTCGATGCCATCGCAATACAATATAAACAACAACAAAAGTGGAAACACCCCAATCTAACATCTAACAATTCAGCGTGAACTGACATTCCACAGCACAAAGTGACAACACGTAGGAGTGCAAAGCCCGACAATTCAGCACCATGCAAATGAACGCCCCAGGGGGCAAAATGACGCACTGCAAAAGAGCTCAGCTCAAACCAGTGCAACACAAGCCAGTGCAAAAACCATACAACACGAAACAATGCATCAGAGTGCAAAGGGACACTGTGCAAAACAGCTCAGCGTGGAACAATGACACAGCGCAAACCCACACAACAGAATCATATAGAAAGGTAGGGCAGGGAGGGACCCTGAGAGTCAGGACCAAGTCTCCCTTGGCCGTCCCTGACAGGTGTTTGAAGAACAAGGAAACAAAGGGCACCACAAACTTATGTTTTTTGGATGAGCAAAGAAAAGGGAGTAGCATTGTCCCCCTCAGGTAGCCCCTGTTCAATTCCAGGTCAGAAAACAAAACTCTTCTGCAAGAATATCCAAAAAATATTGTGTTTCACTTTACTTCATAAGTACAGTTGTGTGGCAATTAAATGATGACTCTAAAGTTTCATAAAAGTGTGGGAAATATGGATGTATCTGAGGAAATGGCTTGGAATGAAGGAAGACAAAAACTGATGGGTCGAGAGAACAGGCCCTGTTTCCCCCTGGTTTGGAACTTCTCTCACAACTACTGGAAGAGAAAAGCTAAGCAAATGGTGTTCTATTGTTGCAAAGGAGATTAAAGTGAGGCCATTTTCTGCAGATAGAATTAAATGGTCATGTCAGGAGTGGGATTTGAAACCACGTCTCCATGCAGAGACCAGAACACCCAATGGATTGGAAAAAAAGATATTTTTAGCCCGCACTTTAGACCAGTCCACCATCCTGATACTACAAAGAATGTGACTTATCAACCCTAGTTTTCATTAATAGTTGATGAACTCTTTAGAGAGGTCACGATGGCACATCTCTTTCAACTCCTAGAGACCTTCTACAGCACAGCTGATTTTTAGACACACTCACCCGGACCTAAAGTTACGCGTTTCCTGGAGCTCCATGAGTTCTGCGGTGTTGGAATCTCTCTGTTCTCTTTTTAAGTGAACAAAAGATGGGTGCTGGCATTCTGAGAGAGTAATGGTGAACCTCAAAATCCTGCCCTGTGCGCCAGACAGTTAAGCAACCAGCACCCACAACCTCTACTATGTTAGCATCCTGTCTGGGAACAACTCACTTACCAACAGCTGGGGTGTGAAATCCTCATTTCTTTGTTGTTCTGTCACTGTAGTCCCCACTTTCCTATTACCTGTCTGTATAATCTCTGTCTGGTTCTGTGACTGTTTCTGTCTGCTGTATAATTAATTTGTTTTGTGTAAACCAATTAAGGTGGTGGGGTATAATTGGTTAGATAATCATGTTACAATATGTTAGGATTGGTCAGTAAAATGATTGGTTAAGATAGAGCTAAGCAGAACTCAAGTTTTACTATATAGTCTGCAGTCAATCAGGAAGTAAGGGGGGGAATGCGAATGGGAATTGAGATTATGTTTTGCTAAGGGGGGGAATAGGAACAGGGAAGGGGAACAGGGACACAGGCAAGCCTCTGTGGTGTCAGAGCTGGGAAGGGGGATACTGAGGAAGGAAACTGGAATCATTGCTTGCTGGAAGTTTACCCCAATAAACATTGAATTGTTTGCACCTTTGAGCTTCATGCATTGCTGCTCTCTGGTCACATGAGAAGGACCAGGGAATGGGAGGGTGACAGGACAAACCCTGTAACAAGTACGTCTTTCAGGGTGTGAAACCCTCCAGAACCAGTATAATTAAGCTGACCTAAGCCATGGTTAGATAGTGCTAAGTGAAAGGAAAGATTGTTTTGCCAATGCAGCTATTACAGGGATGGAAAACCCCTCCCCTCACTGTAGCAACTGTCTACTCCACAGGGCTACAGCAGTATTTTAAGCATAGCCAGCCTCAGAGAGAGACCAGATCTGGCTCCATGGATGCTCAGGCACTAAGACAGCAGCAATGACAATACACTAATGCTTCCGTAGTTGGCAGGATTCGAACCTGCGTGGGGAGACCCCAATGGATTTCTAGTCCATCGCCTTAACCACTCGGCCACAACTACTTGATGTACCATTGCTGCCCTATATGATGATACTGTTCTCACAGAATTGTCACTTCAAATGGCTCAGACCAGCTTCCCCAGCACACTCACGGCTGTGCATTAGTGTAAGTGTGTCCATGGTGAACAGCAAGAGTTCCTGCCCATTTCCCTTCCAGCTGGAACATGATTAGTGTGTTTGTGGCTAACGACATTGCTATAGATTGTTGTTCATTCCTCACACTGACAATTCAGACAGTCCCTTTCCAATTCGAATCTCTACCATATCATTCCAATAGCCAGGGGCAGGATTTCTCTGGGGCACTGAAATGTTTCAGGGGATTGGTGTGTGAGCTCAGCCTTGCATTCCATCCCTGATGTTTCATGGACTAACAACAGCAGCAGAAAGAAAGAGCCGAGCCAATATCTCCCTGGTAGGGATGCAGGTGACCACGTCCCCTCTGTCTGACCATTGCCATTGCAGGAGAGAAGGGTTCACTGGAATCGAATGCCCTGGCTCAGACAAGAGACACAGGGAGGTTTTACTGTTATTGGATCTGTGCAAAGGAAATTGTGCCTCTGTGTGAAATTGAGGAGGGAAATGAAACGTCCACATGGTGGCCCAGTGCCTTAAGGAATGTGGGCGATGGACTCTGTCTGAGAAATGATTTAACAGGAATTTGTATCAATGTATTGCCCTGATTAAAAGCTATGGCTGTAAGGTGCCACTGTTGTTAGTACTTGAACCTGCGTGGAGACACCCGAGTGGGTGTCAAGTCCATTACCTTAACGAGAGGTAGTTGATTATTTTGTCAAGATCCAAATTTCTTGGTCAAGGTCTAGTCAATGTCTAGATGACAGAGAAAATAATACACTGATGATAATAAGAAGAATTTAGAAATATTTACAGTTGCTATGGGCATAACTATGATGATTGTTTCATGTTTCACTCTTTATATCTGACACCACCATCACCTTTCCCTTTAGCCTTGTAGTTTACCAAGGGTAAAACTAAACATCTCTTCAGATACAAGGGAGTGTTTGTGTTCATTCCTGCTAGCTACACAGAGGCTTGATGTAGCTGCTTTCAATCCTCCGGCTCTGCTGGGATAAGTAACATTTCAGGGTGTCACTGAACTGAAGGAGGGAGATCATTTTTTGACAGATTACGCTTCCTCTTAAAGGTGTTTGTCTGGCTGGCAGCCCTGGTTCCCAGGTCTCTCCTGAGGGAAGAAAGTTTCTGTGCAAAATACTAAAACTTTTAACAGAGAGGAGGGAAAGGCGATGGCCACATGATGGGGCCAGTATGTACCACAACATGATTCTTTTATGTGGGATGACTCTGAAGATTGACTGATCTCCACTTCCTTGGATTTGAAGAGATGTTTAGTTTTGTACTTGGGAACCTGTAAGGCTGAAGCAATTTTATGGATGATGACACTACGATTGAAGGGTTATTTAATGTTGTAGAAATCATTAAAAACACTTAGTTTCAACTTGAGCTGCCTGTTATTAAAGGCTGGTTTCCCCACGTCAGTTCCATAAGCTCTGCTAGAAAGGCCCTGGGTTATCTCCTGCCTTGGTGGGAACTAAAGGCAATCGTCCCCTGCTGCCCTTGGCTTCAGGCTGATTTTTCTGGGGAGGGGATGTGGAATTGGTTTGTTTGCTGTTGAGAAGGGAGCCAGGCCAGTTCTCAGGGAACGAGAACTCCCAGCATCTTCCCAGCCCAACCCAGGCTGCTGCCCTGTCCCAGCCTCTGTTCCCCTGGGAGCCCTGCTTGTTTGACTCTAGAGCAGGCCGGGAGCAGCAGCTGAGTCAGAGGACAGCCTGGGCTGGGCAGATGCTAGGAGCAGAGCACCAGAGGCCTCTACTGGCTCCCTCCTCAGCAGCAAACAATCAGTCCTCACCCACACCCCAGGACAGCAGCCTGGAGCCAAGGGCAGTGCCCAGTGGGGGATTCTCTTTTTCCTCTTCCTGGGGTGAGCAGGGACCTGGGGGTGTTTCTTGCAGGGCAGTTGGAACTGAATTGGGGAACAGGCTTTTAATAACAGGCAGCTCAAGTTCAGACTAATTTTGTTACAATTTTCTTTATAATGTAAAATAATTCAAAAGTAAATGGGCAGGAATGATTGGAACTCTTTTCTCCCTGTCACACAAAGAAATGGCTTTTTGGCTTTTCATGATACAGGAGTCAGGTTCATTCACTGTGCAGAATCAATGTGCACAGAAGCCTGTTGTGTTTCATTTCTTAGGTTCCACTGCCATCATGTGGCCATTTCCTTCACCTCCTTTCTGTCTAAAGTGCAGAGCCCAGTTCCTCCAGGGAGAGAAGGACATCTTTCTTCTTTCCTTCCTCAACAGCCCCCTTCCTTGGAGAGCCCTTTGCCGGGGTTCTGGGTGGGGAACAGCCATTCCTGAGGATTAATTTCACACCATAATTGGGGTTGATATATAGATTTTACAGCCAGACTAGATCACTAGGTACCTCTGCTCTGACCTGATCCAGAACAGCGTGCAGAGAATTTTACCCAGTGACTCCTACACCCACCCCAAGATCTTCTGGCTGAAAGAGGCGGGTTCATTCGGAAAGTCATCGTGTTTGGATGTGAAGGTGGGAAATTATGGGGAAATTGGCCCCTCTTTCAAGTTTCAATGTTGTAACTTCTACATCTAGACCGGGGTGGCCAACGTGAGCCTGAGAAGGAGCCAGAATTTCCCAATGTAACTGCCAAACGTGCACCTTTGTATGCAACAACTGAGTCAATTGTGAACCTTCCCATCATTATCATTATCCCTTTGAAATAATGATGGTGATGGACACTTGGCTCTATATCCCAGTGTGCCCTGGACCTCTGCTGGTTGCATTAGCCAATCCAACCATTCGGCACTTGCAGATGGGCACCTCTGTACTGTGCCTGAGTCTTGTACAGCTATGAAAGGTTGGTAGATGCCAATATTTCCCTGTCTTTTTAACCTGCACTAATACCAGGCCAGGCCAGGGCTGGGAAGAGAGACAGAGCAGCAGGTTTCCCATATTGTATCCATTTGCCTTTTTCTTGACTAGTTTCTCCTCTGCATAACTTGTATTTCTCCTGCTGTGAGCTTGGCTAACTCAGCTGGTAGTGTGTCAGACTTTTAATCTGATGGTCCAGGGTTCAAGGCCCTGGTCAGATAATAAACTACTCCCTATATCTTTAAAAATTGTTCTTCTGATGTCCTCTTTGATGTTACTTTTTCTCTTCAAGACTGTGCCTTTCCTAAGAAGGGCCTTTGTGTGTGTGGGTTTGAAGGGGCAACTTCCTGACATCCTCTCTGTCCTTGTAGCCTGGAGGAATAAAGGCCTCTGGGCATACAGCATGTTCCTCCCCTGCATGCACACGCACACACAGAAAACACAACAGAATATCCCTAAGGAATTAGAATCACCTGCTGCCTTCCTCTATCCTGCTGGATCCCCAAATGAAGATGCTCTTCAGCCAAATCCATGTCCCCTCTACTCCCAGTGCCCCTCAGTCCCAATCCACTGCCCCTCCTATGCACACTGCTCCTCACTCCCAACCAGAGCCTACTCCTCTTCACCCTTCTCCTCTGTCCCAACCCACAGCCCCCTCCTTTTTACACTGCTCCTCAATCCCAACCCACTGCCCCCTCCTATTTCCAGTGCCCCTCAATCCCAACCCATGGCTCCCTCCTTCCCCGGTGCTTCAGACTCCCTCAGGAAGATTTTCTTGCAAGGTTTCGTGTATGACTCTGCATGTGGATTTTACAGTGCGTTGGAAATATGTTGCGTTGCTTGCCAAAATGATCACTTTTGGCTGGTGTTGGATTCCCAGTCTCCTTGTTGTTGGGACAGGAGAAAGAAAGGGTTGTTATCCTTGTTGTGTGAATCAAGAGCAGCACAACTGTGCTTGGCAGACCCCGATTGAGGGACTCACTTTCAATTCAATAGCACTTGCTAGGCAGGGGACAAGGGTTCCAGGGCCAAGTGGGCTGGGGTCCCAATACTAAAATTTAGATGTTAAACCAACTTTAGGACAGGGTGGCAGTGGAGGGATGAGTGATTTTCTAGACAACACAGTGAGTACGGTGCCTTCTTATTTTCCCCCTTTTCAACTCAGGATGGCAGGTGAACTCTACAGAGGCACCTCTGGGCTTGCACTGACTAAGGACAACAGCTGTGAGTGGAGTGCCGGGGGGGCTCATGTTTAAGGACTTTTGGTTGCTGGACTTACAAACCGTAGGGATAAGGACACTGCCCAGCTTATATGGGGGTGGGTCTTTCCCTCGTGGTTTATGTTTATGTGTTGGGGCTGCTGACATGACTTCTGCTAACCCTGGGCTTACATTGCAATGTAGACATATCCTAAGAGGGCATCTATACTGTGATAAAATCCCGCTGACCTGGATGATCTGATTTGGGCTCCTGGGGCTCAGACTGGAGCCCAGGCTTGGAAACCCTCACCCCTTGGGGGGGGTCTCGGAGGCTGGGCTGAAGCTCAAGTGTCTACACTGTAATTTTATAACCCTGCAGCACAAGCCCCACAAGCCTGAATCAACTGACTCAGGGTTTGAGAATAGTGACTTGGGTGTGTTAATGGCAGTGTAGACATAATGCTCGGCTATGTCTACACTGCAATGAAACACCCATGGCTGTCCTGTGCCAGCTCAGGCTCCTGAGACTTTGGCCGTGGGGTGGTAAATTTGCACTGTAGACATCTCAGCTCAAGCTCAATATTGGGCTCTGGGAGCCCTCAAGGTTGGGAGGGAGTTTAGCAAGCAAAAAAGGTAAAATGGCAGTGGAGTAATACCCTGGACTCAATGGCATTTCTCCATTGGTCTGTCTGCTTTGGGGCAGGGACAATAACACGTCCTGCTGCTTTCGTTATTTCAAAGGGTGGTTTAGGATTTTCATTCTCACACACGGTGCACGAAGCAGGGCTCAACCCTCCGTGCAAACTAAATGAGCTGCTCACAGATTCTGGCAGCCACAATGAGCAATTGGTGTGAGAGCCCAGACCTGCCCCTGTCCCAGAGGGTCATCTGTGAGAGGCTGGACCACTGACCTATCAGCTCTTAACTCCCAAACTTTCAGTAATTCTGTTATCAGTGCCTGTGAGCATAATTTAAACAGCCATACTGGGCTGGACCAAAGGCTCATCAAGCTCTGGGTTTTGTCCATTGACAGTAGCCAATACCAGGTGCCCCAAGAGTTAATCAACAAGGCACCACTGGGAGTTGAACCCAGGATCTCCTGTTTACAAGACAGGTGCTTTAACCAGCTAAGCCATGGTGCCTACCTGTGGCTAAAACACAGTGTCTGCCCACACCTGACTCCCTGCCATCCTCACTGGGGCCTGACAAGCTTTGCTTGTGTTTGGATTCTGCAAAGCAGAGAAGCAGGTGAGCTTTTCCTTGCAAGCTCTGTGTGTGTGTGTGAATCTTTGGCCAGGTCTGCACTACAAAGTTATTTCAGCATCATTATATTGCTCAGGTGTGTGAAAAACACACAACGCTCCCTCGGTCAGCAGCTTTTGGCTGGTGCACACACTGCAATACCACGTCTGGCGACAAAACTGCCCTGTTTAGGTGACAAAATAAAACCACCTCGACGAGAGGCCTAGAGCTTTGTGCAGCAAACTTAAAGTGACAAATTGTCAGTGTAAATGCTGCTGGTCATTATATCACCATAACTGGCCTCCACCAGTATCCCATAATGCCCACCATGAACTCACCTGCCCTGCATTCCTGCTACAGAGGCTGGGCCCCTCCCCTTTCATAGTTCCAGAAAGTTCTGACAGCTGAGCCGCTATCTGCACTGGGATTAGGTTGATATACTGCATTGCCAGCCTAAGTAACGTAATTACACCAACCTAATTTTGTAGTGTAGATCTGTCCAAAGAATCACACACACACCTTGGGAGCAAAACTTCACCTGCTCCTCTGCTTTACAGAAGCCAAACACGAGCAATGTTTGTCAGGGCCCAGTGGGTATTGGCAGACAGTCAGGTGTGGGCAGACACGACACTTTAAGTAACAGCAGGTACCATGGCTTAGGTGGTTAAAGTACCTGTTTTGTAAACAGGAGATCCTGGATTCAACTCCCAGTGGTGGCTTTTGGGGCACCTGGCATTGGCTACTGTCAGAAGACAAGATTCAGAACTAGATGGACCTATGGTTTAAATTACACTCACAGGCACTGATAATAGAGTTACTGAAAGTTTGGGTGTTAAGAGCTGATAGGTCAGTGATCCACTCCCCTCAATGCAGTTTTACTATTTCCACTTGCTAAACTCCCTCCCAACCTCTATAAAATTACAGTGCAGACATATGGGCTCGAGCCCAACCTCTGAGGCCCCACGAAGGGTGAGGGTTTTTTAACCCAGGCTTCAGTGTGAACACAAATATCTGCAGCACAGTTTTTAGCCCCTCAGCTTTATGTCTATGAGCCCAAGTCGGATGACCCAGGCCAGCCCTGCTGCCATCTTTATCCCAGGAGAGATGGACTCTAAGGGTACGTCTCCATTGCAATGGAGGCCCAGGTGTGGCACGCTGTGCTCAAAGCAGCACCCTGGAAGCCCCATATTCACCACTCTCATATAATGATCATATGGTTTGTACAAGTCTGCCTTGTGAGGATGGACACTGCTTGATTCACATCCTAGCAAAGGAGCTTCCTAACAAGCTGGAAGAAACTATGAAAGAAGGGTAGAGACACCATGACTTGGCCTCTCTCCCCCATAACTCAACAGCTGGAAACACACCTGGAGGACAAAGACTGAGCTGAACTGATTCAGAAATCAGAAGAGAATACTAATAATACATTCAAACCAAATTCCCCAACCAGACTAGTATTGGTTTTTCAGCAGGATTCCTGGGCCCAGCCTTGTTGGGGTTACGAGGACTCTGCCACACATGAGAGTAGAAAGAGCGTCCTTGGGGTCAGGCAGGCCTCTGGTAAGGGGGTGGGGACTCAGATCCTTTCTCTGGCCAGTTGCACCAGGGTCATGTATAAACCAGGGAAGTTCCCCACAATAGCCAGACCAGAACCCCCTGTACACTTGCCCTCTGTACTCATTGCTTCTCTGTCTCTCTTCCCTTCATCTCTGCTGCTCTCCCTCTGAGCTTTCTCAGCACCTGGCCCCACAGCACTTCCTGCCAGCCAGAGACTGCTTGTTCTAGGCCTGCTCCTGTGGATGTGGCCTCTCTCCTGATTCCTGAGGAAAGGAACCTTTCCAGGAAATGGCCATGGCTTCTGGGAATCCCCATGTGGCTGGTGGACAGCACCAGGAATCATTCGGCTCCTGGCACACAAGGCAACTTAAAAGCTGAGCGCCCAGACCAGGGCTTGAACCCTGGATCTTTAGATTAAGAGTCTGATGCTTTACCAACTGAGCTACCTGACACCATCTTCACCATTCACCACAAGAGCGAGTAGGTAGGCAAAAGAGAGGCAAAAAAAGTCCCAGGAACCCCTCATGTGGCCTAATGGATAAGGTATCTGAGTGTGGATCAAAAGATTGAGGGTGTGAGTCCCTTGGTGGTTGTGTTTCTGCAGTTTTACCTTTGTGCTGAAAGTTCTGCTCCCTTCAGGGCTGGAACCTCTTCTTGGCTGCTCAGGCCAATGCTCTGGCTTCAGCTAGAGCCCTGGGAAGGAGTTCAGGGGTGGGTGTCACAAAGGCTGGGGCATGAGACCCAAGTGCTTCCAGTCTAGCCTTTGCCATTCCTGACTTGCCAAAGAAACTGGGCAGCTGCCCGGGCTGGCGTGTGCGCCTGTCCCTGTGCTGGAGAGTATTTGCTACATAGCGTCTTCGGAGCTTGGGTGTTTCTCTGCTTCTCGTCAGCTTGGGAAAAGCCTCTTGGGGTAAAATCTCCTGCCCCACTGCAAAAGTGAGCACCTTGAGTGGGACCAGTCAGAGGCCCCACCATGGGGGCTGGCCCTGCTTTCCTACCAACTTATGATGTTATCCACAGAGCATCAGCAGCTGCCCCGCATGCTGGTGACCTTCAATGGGTGTTTGGCATGGCAGGGAGCAGCCTGGCTGAGTGTTTTTGTGCCTGTCTGAAGGCCACACATAGGCATGGTCCTGCCCTCCTCTAGCCCTGACCTCAGTTGCTCTGTGGCTTTTAAGCCTTCCCTTGGAGCTGTCAGCACCAGCTGCTTCTGCTCTAGGTGCCCAGAGGAGGAGAGGTGTGCTGGGTCACTTTTACAGATACCCCTTCCCTGGTACTGCCATTGCTCAGCTGTACAGAGGAGCTTCCATCCCCAATCCCTGCCTGTCACTGCCCAGCAGCCCTCTGGCACCATTCCTGAGGGCTACCCTGCCTCACTTTCTTCCTACCATGTTGGGAAAGACAGTTCTCATTATCAAAGGTTAGGTGGGCCAACTAGGGGCAGAAGCCTGTTCTATGTTTTCCTACTACAGAGCCCAAGCTCAGGAACTCACCTTGGGTGCAGGCACTGCTGTGCTCCCAGAAAACATCCCCTGTACGAAAAGGGATAACAAGGCCTGCCAAAGCCAGGGATTGAACCAGGGACCTTTAGAGCTTTGGTCTAACTCTCTCCCAACTGAGCTACTTTAGCACCTGCATAAGAGCAGTTTGGCCAGTTGCTTCTCTGTCTGGGATGTTTTGTCAGCAGTTGCACACAAAAAGGATAGGAAAACAAACGGCTGCTTCATACCCCCACCGGAGGAACCCGGCACCATTAGCTGTGGTGAGTAAGAAGTGTCTGTTGACTGACAGGGCCTGTCCCTCAGGAGCTGGAACAGCAGCTGCTGCCTCCCCCTCGGCTCCAGGCTGTAGGAAATGCTCATTGCCTGGCTGCACAGGTGGATGCTGCTCTGTACTCTGGAGAGCGTCTGTATTGGTCTGTCAACCCCCCGTCTTCACTGAGCCAGTCTGGTAAGGTCCCAAGTGCCCCCTCCGGCCTCGCAGCTGAGAGTCTGTGCAGACATCAGCCCCCTGCCAGCCCCACAGGCAGCAGAAGCACCAGCCCCCCCAGCACCACAGGGGCACTCAATGAACTTCCTGTGGGGAAATGGCTCCTTGGCGTCCAGCTGCTAGTGTGAGAGCCAGGAGAGAGCAGTGTCTGGCTCACCGTGGGGGAGAGAAGAGACCTGATGGGTGCGGATCTCCCTCAGCCTCCCCGCAATGCTGGTCAATTTTATTACCACTGTAATAGTCAGTGCTTTCCTTCAGAGCCGGCCCTAGAGGGGTCTGGGGTCTGGAACAAATCCCCCCCTTTCCTCCTCAGGCCCTGCCCCCACTCCACATCTTCCCCCAAGTCCCCACCCCATTCCGTCCCATCTCTTCCCTTCCTGCACCTTCCTGCCCCATTCCTCTCCCACCCCCACCTCTTCCCGTCCCTGCTCCTTCCCCTCCCCACCCAGTGCCTCCTGCACCCCACTGAACAGCTGATCACTGGCAAGTGGGGGGCACTGAAAGGGAAGAGGAGGAGCTTGTCAGCAAGGCCTGTAGTGTGTATGGTGGGGGGGAGCTGGCTGCAAGTAGGAGCTGAGCACCTATTTTTTCTCTGTTGGTTCTGCAGCCCCATAGCTCCCATGGAGTCACTGACTTGGCTTCTTTCGCACTCTAGAGACAGGAGCAGAACCAGGGCTATGGCTGATCTATGGGGCATCAGGTGAGTGGCAGAGGCTTCAGGTGCTGAGAGTTTGCCTGACCCCTCAGGGTCACAGTGTGAGGTGGTGCCCCAGGGATCTCTATGAAAGGAGCAGAACAGGATTTACTTGGGGTGGGGAGAGAATTGAGAGTGTCTCAGGGGGTTGTACAGAGGTGTTACCCGGGTGAGAGACTGGCTAAAACACTGTGAGTAGGATTCAAACCTGCACAGGAAAACCCTATTGGATTTCAACTCCCACATCTTAACCACTTGGCCATCACAGCTATAAGAGAAAAAACTGCCCCAATGCCAGAGAAACTGGTAAAGAATCACAATGACCAGGTGTGAAGTCATCTGAACTACAGAATTCCCACCGCAAACCTGGCTCCCAAAGCACAGGGGGGATTGGGGTTTGTTCTCTTTGCTTAGCCATGTGCAGTCGCACAGAGAGCACGTTTAAAAGTCTCCCCTCCCACAGAGCGGGAATGGGAAATGATTCTCAACTTGAAGCCTGATGTAGGGTGACCAGACGTCCCGATTTTATCGGGACTGTCCTGATATTTGCTTGTTTGTCCCGCGTCCCGACCGATGTTTGGTCGGGACCCTGGACAAACAAATAACTTTGTCCTCTGCTCCAGCACACAGGCATAGTCTGGAGAGATACTTGCCCCCTCCAACTCCACCCCCTCATTCCCCCATTGGATCCCTCCCCAAATCCTTGCCCTGGCCCTGCCTCTTTCCCAAGCACACAGCATTCTTCCTCCCTCCTAGGTTTGCACACAGGCCATGGCCATGGCTGGGAGCGCAGTGCGGAAGCTGCTCCAGCCCTGCAGCCTGCGGGGCAGCGCAATGGGGCTGGGGGCAGCGTGGAGCAGGCAGGGCCCAGGTGGGTGGGAGGCAGAGACATACATGGGGTGGTCACGCTCCTGCCGGGAGCTGCCTGGTTCACCCCTTGTCCGAGAGGTGCAGGAAAGGCCCGGATCATGGCTCAGCTGCAGAGCTCAGAGCCCAGGCTGGGACCAGGAGTGAGGGGATGGGGGAGCTGGGGGTGTAGCGGGGATTGGAGACAAGAGTTGGTTGGAGATGGGGCTGTGCCACTGCCACTTGGTGGCGGGGGGGCCCTCCGGTTGTTTTTTTTTTGCTCCGCCCCCCACGTCCCGATATTTCATCTTTGACATCTGGTCACCCTAGCCTGATATGAAGGAGGATGTCTGGACCAAGGGGCCAGGGACTGGCCTTTGCTAGAGAAACCACTGTCAAGTTTTAGCCAATTAGGACAAGTCAGCAAATAAGAACAACCTCAGGTATCAGTAACTGCTACAGGTTGCAAATTCCTACATGCAGCAGTTTCTGGCACTACACCTGCACAGCTCTGCTCCCCGGCTCTTCTCAGGCTCCTGCTCTCTCCTTAGCTCTGCCCCACTCTCGCCCAGGCAGTTCCAGCTCACATGGAGGATGGGACCCCCTGGCCTGGTGACTCCCTCATTACACTGCCTGGCCTGTCAGTGCAGCTAACTTGGAGCTTTGGCCTCTCCCCATTGTCCCTGGGGACTGTCAGTCTCAGGGTCCTGATTTCCCATTGATCCTTCCCCCTTCTATTGGTGCTGGGAACTAGCCAACCAACCCCCCCCACACACACACACTAAGTTATAGTAAAGGGTCAAGAGCCCCCTTACACAAGCCAGCCCCATGAGGGTCACCGGTGTGCAGAGAAGGCAGCACAAGCTGGTCCCATGGTGTAATGGGCAGCACTCAGGACTCTGAATCTTGTAATCTGAGTTCAAATCTCAGTGGGACCTTGTGTTGGCTTGTGGTCATAGGTGGCAGGTTATATACATTCGTGGTGCTCGGACTCCAGGAATATTCAGGGCTGGGGGCCCTGCTCCAGCAAAATTTGGAGCTGCGTCTCTTCCCCTGGCCGCCACCTGCCCCCTGGGGCTGCACTGCATCCTCTGCCTGACAAAAAGCAGTGTGTGCCTGTCCCCTGCCTGCTCCTGCTGCTGGAGTAGAGGGATTCTGGGCAGAACTGCTATCTGCTTCCACTGGGCTCCTAATGCCCACCCACCACTAAGGGCAAGACAGGCTGTCCTGAACCTCCGAGAGCCCTCAGCCCCAGCCCTGATCCCCCTCCTGTATCATGAATCCCTCATCCTCAGGTACTCAGCCCTGCACTCACTCCCAGAGCTTGCATTTCTCACCCCTTCCTTCGAGCCTGCACCCAGCACCCAAACTCCATCCCAAAGCCTGCCACCCCTCCTGCACCCTAATCCCCAGCCCAGGATCTGCACCCCAAGCCCCCTCCCAGAGCTTTAGGCAGATGGAGTGGAGTTTGGGGGGCAGGTTCTGGGCACCACCAAAATTTCTACAAACTTGCCACCCATGCTTGTGGTAAAGCCCCAGAGATCAACTTCCCTGTCTCCAGCTGTGTAAGAGTGAATCTTTCCCCTCCTGCTGGGTGACTCACACCTCCTAGAGCCAGGTCTTTGGCTGGGATGGCTACAATGGGTTAGGGCTCTAGAACTTGCTACCCTGATAGTTGGGATTCTTGCTGCTTCACCTGATGTTCACAAGCTTGGCCCTTGTGCTTCTTACCACACTTTTCCTCTGGCCCACATGGCGCTTGAAGAAAGGAGTGCCAGGGCTGGGATTAATAGTCAGGGCTTGGCAGGAGGGAGGAAGAGTCCCAGGCTGGAGCCCCACACACCTTCCCTCCTCCGGGCACCTAGAGCAGAGGCAGCCCAGCTCTGTCCGCTGGATACCTCAGCAGAGTAGGTGAGTTCATGTAAATACAGTCTGGTCCCAAAGCCTCCTCCCAACCCTGGTCATCAGTAGCTGTCAGGGGAGAGCTCATTCACACCTCGCTTACAAATCATCATTTGAAATTCTAAGGTTGGCCAACACTGCCGAAGCCAATGCACCGACATTGTCAGCAAACACAACAGCTGGGTGAGGAAACCCGGCTTTGTCCAGACTTTCCAAACCTATTTTACTTTCTCAGGTACAAGTAGTTTTCATACGTTGTATCTGCTTTTAAAGTGTGTGTTAACGTTTCAATTTCCATTCAAATTTGCAACCAATGACAACATTGGCAGCGCTGCATGTAACTACCTGACCACTGAGGGAGGGGGTGTTGGGGAAATTCGGGGAAGGGGATGCACAGCCCCCTGACTGGGGGGCATATAGGGAATGCCCAGTTTCACTGAATTGAGTCTCCTACTGCAGCACCTCAGTAGGTTACATCAGAGAGGAGCTGCAGTGTCTAGGCAGTGGGATGCCTGTGCCTTTAAGAGCCCAGCCCTGGGAAGCCCATGCTGAGAGGTGCTGCCTGTGAGGGGGAAATAAAAAAGCCCTCTGCTCCCCCCACCCATGTTTGCAAACACTGGAGTCTCAGCCCACCGGGATAACTGTTACCCCTCTGCCCCTGCCTGTGCCAGGATTTAACCCTCTGGCAGCGCCTCCCTCTGGGCTTAACTCCGGCTCCTTCCCCCCCTCCCTGACTTTGCCCTTCAGTCCCTCTCCTAACTCTGCCTCCAGCTGCTTGACCCCCCGACCAGTCAATTTCCACCCCCTGCTCAGACCCTGGCCACCCCCTCCTCTGATTTGCCCCCCTTTGCCCCTTTTAATCCCTGTAAAAAGTAGGGGGTGCTGGGTCCCATTCTCTGGAGGGAGGGCTGGGCACCTGGCCCCTGCCTGCCCAGTGCTCAAAGTGCCCCATGATCTTGTGGATGTTTGCTGAGTGCTGCAGGGTCACCCGAAGGGGGAGAGAGACGCGGTTAGGAGGTGATGCAGCCAAGGGTGCCTCACCCAACACTGAGATGCAGCCACCTCTGGGGTGAGTTACACAAGTCAGCAAATGAATTTGGAACAAGAAACGCACTGAAAGGACTGAGGCAGCTGCAGGAGGTGGAGAAAACCAGAAAAAGCAGTATCCCTGGATCCCAGCCCTGCCCCTCCCCCACTCTACCCCCTAACCTCCACTCCCCTCCCACATGTGAGGGGAGGACCCAGGAGTCCTGGTCCCCAGCCTTGCCCACTCCCATATTTTGATATGGCTCCATCCAACAGCTGCCCCCACAATTGCAGGGCAGTGCCATAGGGCACACCGGGGCCTGCCTGTTTGCACAGGATGGGCAATGCCAGTGCCCCAGGATGGGGAGAGACCATGCTAAGGGAGAAGCAGGCAGCAGACAGCTCCCATGACAGAGAAAGAAATGCTAGGGGGTGCTGTGCTGCAAGGAGTGAAGGGGGTTGGCAGGGAATGGGAGGATCTTCCCTCACAGCAGGTGCGTCTGTCTCCCTCCCAATTCCTCCCCAGCCCTACCCCAGCCCAGGCTAATCCCGGCCCAGCTACCAGGGTTAAATTTGGCCTGGATTCCCCAGCTGCTGGGGGTGGGGCGTGGGGCTGGGAAGCATGAGCCTCTACTCCCCCTTCCCCAGACACAGTTGCATGGGCACAGACCAAAGGAGCCTGCAGCACTGCTGCCTAGAGGAAACTGAGTCACCAGCCAGTGACAGACACATCATGGCTCTCCTCATCCTCATCCTCTTTTCCATATACAACCTGGCCAGGGGAGGGGGGGTAAACTCAGGGCAGTTGCATAGTTAACCTGTGGAACTCCTTGCAAGAGGATGTTGTGAAGGCCAAGAGTATAACAGGGTACAAAAAAGAACTAGATAAGTTTATGGTGGATAGATCCATCAAGGGCTATTAGCCAGGGTGGGCAGGGATGGTGCCTGTAGCCTCTGTTTGCCAGAAGCTGGGAATGGGCAATAGGGGATGGATCACTTGATGATTCCCTGCTCTGTTCATTCCCTCTGGGGCACCTGGCACTGGCCACTGTCAGAAGACAGGAGGATACTGGGCTAGATGGACTTTGCGTCTGAACCAGTCTGGCCGTTCTTATGTCTCCCTTGGAGCAGCAGTGACACCCAGTGGCCAATCAGGGTAACACACAGAGTATTTATCCCTTGGAGCAGCAGTGACACCTCGTGGTCATTCAGGGTAATGCACAGAAGGTGTTTCCCTTGATACAGCAGTGACACCCACTGGTCAGGTGGCGTAATGCACAGCATGTGTCTGCCCTCTACGAGCAGTGACACCCACGGACCAGTCACGATAATGCACAGAGTGTGTTTCCCACCAGTCTGGGTAAGGCACAGAGCATGTTTCCCATGGAGCAGCAGTGACACCCAGTGACCAGCAGGGGTGGCATCAGACTCTTCTCCTTTAGTGGGGGACAGAGATGGGCTAGACAAAAAAATTGGGGGGCTGTGCCCCCCATCACCTGGCCCCACCCTTCACGGAGGCCATGACTCTGCTCCTTCTCAGTTAAAGGCCAGGCTCATCTCCTCTCCCCCGGGCTAGGGTTTACAGCAATACAAACTTTATTAAAATAAAATAGTAAATAGGGTTTACTTTAAATATTCTAAATCTGTCCAAATTTTAGTACTGAATCCAAAGTTCTCTTAAAGATCCCATCAGTAACCAAAACCTAAACTGAAACCAAAAACAAGGCTTAATTTAAAATCCAAACATTAAGAAAAACTTTTAAAAATAAAAACTAACAAATGCTGTAAATTAATAATTTCAACATTTTATCAAAAAAGTGTGCTACAGCAGAATGATAAAATAACATCAAATAAATAAGCATGACCACTAAAACCTCCTATAAAGGAATTGAATCCTTGAATACTGGTCAAATCTGTATAAAATATGCAGAACTATGTCAAAATTGGTGTTGCAGGACAGCCATTCGATCCAGCAAATGTCAGTTAAAAGCTCCAGTCCAACTATAAAAACGAAAACAACCCAATAAACCAAAATGGTCACAGCCTGAAACAAACCTACACAGAAGCAAAATTAAACCTGTACCAACACTGGAACAAACGATGTAAATTTCTAATTCTAACTTCTTGTTTCTCCCAGGAGGAAGGTGTTTTGCACCCCAGTAACCAGGCTGTCACTGCAGCTTTCCTTTCACTAAATAAGATTTTTACCAAATATAAATTGCTCTCCAATTTTTCTAAGATAAATTGAAATTGTATCTTTGCACTAATAGCCCAAGTGTGGAAGTCCATCCCCTCAGAGCAGCCCCACACCCTGAGGCCAGGGGAGCATCCCAACTGGTTTGTGCATTTGTAACCCTGGGGCCTGAAGCTGATGAGAGAAAGGGAAGTGAGCCATCTTGGAGCTTTCTGATACCACCTGCGGGGAGCACAGGGATTTGACTGAGTGACATCCTGGCTAATTTTCACCTTGTTATCTGCCAGCAGGATCCACTGGAGAGCTCGGGAGTGACTTGACCATGGCAGCACCCTATTTACATATTAAAAGCTGGCATTTTGGGGCCAATGGGGTGAAATGTGAGTACTTTTGGGGTTGGGACCCACATGAGAAGGGATGTGGACAAACTGGAGAGAGTCCAGCAGAGGGCAATAAAAATGATTAGGGGACTGAGACACATCACTTACGAGAACCTACAGGCCATATCCTGTATGTTAAGCTAAGGCAAAGTTAGCATATGTATATTGTGACCTTTTACTCAGAGAGGAAAACCGATCTTTATCATGTTACTTAAATAGATAAGTACCCATGCCTGTCCAAGACCTTTACCTAGACCAATCGACAATGGAGAATGGCATAGGGTTTTTTTCAGTGTTGTACCCACAGATTTAACAGGTACACTACAAGGTAACTTATGTGCATATGTACATGTCATCAACAAGCACAAACATACTAGCCTATGAAGTAAACGTACCCTAATGTTTTGTGGGTGAGGAATGAAATTTGGGCATAGGAGGAAGGATTTCCGGCCCTTGTGTCCTATAAAAGAGGTAACCCACCTCGCTAGAGCACTTTGCTCTATCATTCTGACTTACTTCCTCCACTCTCTCTCTATGTACTATCAGCAGGCTGTACTTGTTCTTAAACTTTAAGTTTCAAGGGAACTAGGCTAAGTTCGGTTTCCCTACGTTTTTAGTCTTTATTAAGTTTTGATTTTAAGTTTAACATATACAAATAAACCCTAAGTAACATTAGCTTTTTTGAAGCACTTCATCTTTCACTTAAGAATAGAGAAACCTGAACTGCAAGGCTGGTCCTGTGTTTCTTACCACCAGGTTATCAGAAAGGCTGTGAGTATATTAACCAAAACTTTGTTGCATATAATGGCATATGTATCTTTTGAATAGCAGTAATGCAACTGTAACTTTGTAACTCAATTAAATTAAATTAAATGTAAGCTAATCAATTAAATTATCATCAAATTATCCAAATGAATATTATTAGTACACCCTAAATCAGGGTACATGATACAGAGAGTTGAAGTGCAGAGGGATGAAGGCACTGGCTCTAGAGGTGCAGACTCTGGGGTGGGGTTAGAATGAGACATTCAGGGTGCAGTAGAGAACTCAGGGTTAGGATAGAGAATTGGGCTGTGAATGCTCAGGAATGAGGCCAGGAAAGAGAAAATGGAGATGCAAGAGAGAAATCAAGCTAGAGCAAAAAGCAGAGAAGAAGTGTGTGATTTGAGCTGCAGAGGAAAGAAAAAACCTCTGCCTGTCCCCTCTCATCAAAGTATCTAAAAATCAGATGAGAAACATCTCTCCCCCACTGCAATAACAATTCAAGTTGATCTAGACTGAGAAAGAAAATCTTCTCCTTTGCAGCACTAGCAGATCTGGACTGAGTCATGAACACCTCATTCTCTCCCCCTGACCCCCCTTCAATCTGGTGTTCCTGGGGCACGGGAGGGGCTCCTCTCTTCTCCATTTGGGACATGGTGGGATGAGAGAAGTGATAGGGCTTTACGGGAAATAATTATTTGCCTGATTCATGTGCAAGTCCTAGTCCTTGTTCACCCAAAGAAACCGTTTATCCTGCATGCTGATGACAGTTTGGAGGGTCTGGGAGCAATCCCGTGCCAGGAAGTGGAAGGAAATGTAAATCTGGAGGCTTTGCCAGCTGAGGACAGTCTGATACCAAAACTCGCTATCCACCAGCAGCAGTTCTTGGTCTTGAAATGGGCCATCACTGAGAAATTTCGAGACTACTTGTGTGGTGCTCAGTTTCAGGTGTGGACAGAGAACAATCCACTGACTTATGTGTTAACAAGGGCTAAGCTGGATGCTACAAGGCAGAGGTGGGTGGCTACTTTTGCTAGCCATAACTTGGCATTCAATACCAATGAGTTGGTATAATAGGGAATGTGATTGATCAGGACCACCAATTCTTGGCTGGGGGGAGGATGTAAGCAGGGTGAGAATGAACTCTACCCTGACATCTGTTGGTGATGTGTTGTAAAGGCCTTTTGTTGCTGATGTGCATGGTCACACCCACCCCACATTGCATGATGGGGGTGCTTGTCTAAAGGGTCATTTTGGCTGCTGTGGGATCCCCAGTCTCTTTCTTATTAGGGCAGGGATAATAAAGTGCAGTTATTCTGGTGATATGAATCAAAGACAGTAGAAAGGAACTTAGCAGTTCATGATTTCGGGACTCACTCGACCCTACATAAAACTCGTTAGGCAAGGGACATGGGTTCCAAAGCATAGGGAAATGAGAAAGATTGAAAAGGAAAGTTTTTATTTAGTGCTACAGATTTCTTGTGAAACCTCTAAATGCGTGTTTTATGTCCTTTGTATTTCTTGAGTTTAAAATTAGAGCTTTTTATAGTTCTAATCCATATTTGCATATATGCTACAGGTAAAATATCATTAATGACTAAATGCATTTTTTAGACATATTTAAGCTGCTGGGTTTTGATCTCATTTCCACACTGAAAGTTGGAAACAACTGCATAGTTGGGGAAAATGCTCCTTACCACTCAGACAGCAAGGAAATTTTGCAGATTGGACTCTGGGAGATCAGCTGTAGGACACAGCTTTTGTGACACACAAACTATCTCTGCAATCAGATTCTTAGTCACAGGCAAGCAGGTGGTTTTATGCAAATCCTGGGCTCTAGGACCAAAGCTGGGACAGGGGCACAGGCACAATTTTTGCCGCACATGTACCACCTCTGCAACCAACCTTTGCTATCTCACTCCTTAACACCACACACACACAACAGCTTTTTACCTCTCAGAACCAAAACATACCCAGAGAGAGATTTGACAGCATAAGCTTAAGGTAAATGACTGCAGTATTAACAACTCAAAAAGATTCAAAAACATTTCTATTTTTACACACCAGGAACAGCAGAAAGAAAACCTGCAGACACAAGCACAACCCACCCACAACCAAACACATATCCATTCCTGCCTCCTACAAGCTTTGGGCGTTTGGAGCCCAGACCCCTTAATGGTGAATACTTTTCAGCCGAGGGTCAAGCTCTCAGGCCTCAAATGCCAGGTACAGTTACTCTCTCCTTGATCCAAAACGAACAGGAAAATACACTGCATTACTCCTACCCCAATAACAAAGAGACTGGGGATCCCACAGCAGCTGAAATGACCCTTTGGACAAGCACTCCCATCATGCAATCCGGGGTGGGTGGAACCATGCAAATGACAGCAGCCTCAAAAGGCCTTTACAACAGCTCACCAACAGATGGCAGGGTAGAGTTCATAGCGACCCTGCTTAAACTAGATTCTGGCAAAGATTCAAAAACACTGAACGTTAAAACTCACCAAACGTGGGTCAATCCATCCTCATCGTCGTATCCACTCGTTATACGCCACACCTGAACTTAGCCCTCACGTGGACAACACATCCTCCTAACTCAGTGTCTGTACGTTAACCTTTTACTCCCAGTCGGGGCTATTGCAGATTATGTATTCCTTATGCCACCCGATCTTAAACCGAACTTCGCACCCCCTGGGTAATCTGTACGTTGTTCCCTGATCACCAGAAACTTCTGCGCCTAAACGCTGTACCGTAGCCTTTTTTTTTCTTTGAACATCATCTTAATAAAATGTTGACATTTGTTCGAGATCCCGGCTCCTCTTCCTTTGCAGGGCGTGTGCGTTTGCTCCGGGTTTTAGTCTGCTGAGACAGCGAGGGGGGCCGATTGAGCCAGAGGCGCTTGCCTGCTGCAGACACGGATCCAAGGCTGAACCTCGTCCCCCACAAGCTGAAGGCTTAACTGAAAACAGTTTAAGAAGTGCTCCCGTCTCTGGCACTCAGCTACCCAGCTCCCAGTGGGGTCCAAACCCCAAATAGATCCCTTTTACCCTGTGGACACAGTAAAATCCTGTGACCAGGGCAGCTACCTAGCAGCCTACGCATCTGCCTGCCAGCACGAGAGCGCATAAGGCACTAATCCAGATAGTGCCGGCTGGGTGGCAGGGCTGTGAAGAGACAACACAGTGGCGCAGCGGAAGCATGCTAGGCCCATAACCCAGAGGTCAATGGATTGAAACTGTCCTCTTCTACATGTATGCTTGTCTCTTTTCTCCTTGGCCCTTCCAGCAAGGCAGTGAGTGGCAAGAGGTGGCTGAGGCGGTGGCCTGCCAGAGAGCTCCCTGGCACCTCTGGCTGCCTGGGCTGAAGGCAAGAGGGAGGTCTGGGTGTGGCAAGGGCCTCCTGTCCCAGAATGAGGCTGCAGTGTTTCCTGGTCCCCTTTTCCCACCCACCCCGGCGGGCTGTGGGAGAACATCAGGGAGGCTCTCGGGGCGCTAGGCAGCGCTGTGTGGCTGTCAGGGGAAAGAGCCAAGGCTCCCGACTCGACCTGCCATTGGCTCACGTGGCTCTGCGCGCTGTCAGCCGGGGCAGGCCAGGCTGCGCACGTGACTCAGGCTTGGGCAGCATGGCTGCTCTTTCCTCACGAGGCATGAGGCAGGCCAAGAGCTTTGCACAGCCCACAGGGAAGTGGGAGGGAGGCGTCTTTCAGCTGCCCTGTCTCGTACGCTTCTCCCTTGCCACTTGGGCAGAGGCGGGAAGGGAGCAAAATGTTCCCGGCTGAAAGTTTTTGTGCTCGGCCTCGAGGATTAAGCCTGAGCCTTCGGCACGGCTGCTGGGAGACGGGTTGCTGAGTGGCATCCAGCATGCTCTTTGGGCCACCAGCTGAAAGCACTGAGGCCAAGACGCAGCAAAACAGGACTTTTGAGGCTCCCCGCAAGCCTGGGAGAAGCAGCATGGGCTTATTAGCACCCCCAGGTGGGCTCGAACCACCATCCTTTTGGTTAACAGCCAAACACACTGACCCATTGCACCACAGATGGGCAAGGCTGTATGGAGCACAAAAGTCGGGAATCAGCTCAGGGTACGGTCTAGCATATGCATGCAGCTCTTAGACAAGCAACAGCAAGGAACTGGACTGGTATGCAGTGAAAGTTCTGTGGGAAGGAACCGAAAAGAGCACGGGGGCTGCGGTACAGCGCTTGCATACACTTTCTTTGGCCTGTTTTGCTGGAAGAGTTAAGCGCCCACTGCTCCTCGAAGGCGCCAAGGGAGCCAGTGGACGCCGCCCAGAGGAACTCCGCCCGGATGCGTGATCGGACCATGGAGCGGAAGCAAGCCCCATAGTCACCAGAGTCTCCATCGGCCAACCTCCCCTCCCTGGTCGCATGGATGGCCGTTTTTGCCAGGGCGAGGAGGAGGTTGACCAGGAGGTCCCGGGACTTCGTGGGGCCACAGATAGGGAGTGCATACAAAAGGAGGTGAGGGGAAAAGTGTAACCAGAAACGTAAGAGGATGGCTGTGAGGAGCTGGTGTAGGGGCTGCAACCTGGCGCACTCTAAGTACACGTGCGCCAGGGTCTCCCTCACGCCGCAGAAGGGGCAGGTGTCCGGGACAGGGGCAAACCGCGCCAAGTACAGGCCCGTGCTCACGGCCCCATGGAGGAGCTGCCAAATGATATCCCCAGTGGGCCTTGGGACCAGGGTGGAGTAGAGGCTGGCCCACCGGGGCTCCTCACCCTCCAGAGGTGGCAGGAGGTCCCGCCACTTCGTATCAGGGCGGGACACGAGGGTGAGGAAGTGAAGGGTGTGGAGCACGAGCGTGTAGAGCTGTTTCCTCGGCGCAGTTTGGAAACGGACCGGCTGCAGGTTGTGCAGCCAGCTTGCGGAGAAGGGACGAGGGGGCCGGTCGGGCCTACGGGGCAGGGGCCCGATGAAAAGGTCCGGAGGGCTTGGGGTGGGCGGGGCGTGCCCTCCCGCAGGACACGGTCGAGATAGGCACGAGCAGCGGGCGGCAAAGCGGCCTCCACCTCCTGGAGTACGCGCCGGGGAGTGCAAGGTCTGGAGAGCCCCATGCAGTGAGCGAGCGTCAGGGGATCCAGCCAGCCTCCCCGGTCGTAGTCCAGGAGGTCTCCGACCCTGGTGGCTCCCGCCAGGACCAGCCTCTGGCGCACCGCGGGGGACTCCGCCACCTGCACACGAAGCTGGGGATTGTGTAGCAGGGGCTCCGCGAGGAGGTCGGCCCCCTCGGTGGCCGCCACGGACCTGGTCGCAGAGAACAGCTTCCAGGTCTGGAGGAGGTCCTGGTAGAAGACCGGCAGCCCGGAGAGGTCTCGCGGGAGACCCCTCGATTTGAGATAAAGGAGCTGCCGGTCATATCGGAGCCCTCGGAAGCAGCGCAGGAAGGCGTGCCCCAGTGCTCTCCACGCTGGACTACCCGCACCATAAAGGAGCCTCTGCAGTGCCTGGAGGCCGAAGACGTGGACCTGAGTGCGCAGGCACTTCAGGCTCTGCCCTCCCTCCTCCAGGGGCAGATGGAGTACCCCTTGCCCACATGCTCAGGGTTTAGCTGATCGCCATATTTGGGGTCGGGAAGGAATTTTCCTCCAGGGCGGATTGGCAGGGGCCCTGGAGGTTTTTCGCCTTCCCTGCAGCGTGGGGCACGGGTCGCTTTCTGGTGGTTTCTCTGCAGCTTGAGGTCTTCAAACCAGTTTTGAAGATTTCAATAACTCGATCCTGGGATCTGGAAGAGATAGCAGGGCGAAATTCTTAGTCACAAGTCAGCAGGCGGGTTTATACAAATTCTGGACTCTGGGACCTGAGCTGAGATTGGCAGTGGGGGGGGGGGCTAATTTTTGTGGCACATGCACCACCTCTTCAACACCATCCTTTACTACCTCACTCCATAACACCACACACACAGCAGCCTTTTACTTCTCAGGAACCGAACCAAACCATACCCTGGCCAGGTCCACACTACAGCATTAAATCGATTTAACGCTGTACCCGTCCACACTACAAAGCACTTAAAATCGATTTCTGTACTCCTGCTCAACGAGAGAAGTAACCCTAAAATTGATATTACTATATCAATTTAGTGTTAGTGTGGATGGAAATCAAAGTTAATTGTCCCATTCTTTTACTGAGCTACCCAGAGTGCACCACTCCAGGAATCAATGGTAACCTGGGACCATGGACACACACCACCAAAGTAATGTGCCCTAGTGTAGACACATAAAATCAATTTTATTAACTTCAATTTCACTCTGTAGCAGGGACATGACCTGAGTAGCATAAGCTTAAGGCAAACAACTGCAACACTAAAAACAACACAAAAAGATTCAAAAACGTCTCTGTCTTTACAAACCAGAAACAGCAGAACAGAAATGTACAAGCACAGGCCAGACCAAAACAAACAAACATCCATTCCAACCTGCAAAAAGCTTTGGGTCTTTGGAACCCAGACCCCTCAAACAGTGAGTACTTTTCAGGCGAGGGTGAAGCTCTCAGGCCTCAAATGCCAGGTACAGTTACTCTCTCCTTGATCCAGAACGAACAGGAAAAGACACTGCGTTACTCCTGCCCCAATAACAAAGAGACTGGGGATCCCACAGCAGCTGAATGACTGTTTGGACAAGCCCTCCAATCATGCAATCCGGAATGGGTGGAACCATGCAAATGACATCAGCCTCAAAAGTCCTTTACAACAGATCACCAACAGATGGCAGGGTAAAGTTCATAGCGACCCTGCTTAACCTAGGCTATGTCTACATTACAGCATAAAATCAAAATTATTAAAACCGGTTTTATAAAATCGATTTTATGTGTCCACACTAGGGCACATTAATTCGGTGGTGTGTGTCCATGGTCCTAGGCTACCATTGATTTCCAGAGCGGTGCACTCTGGGTAGCTACAGTAAAAGAATAAGACCAATAACTTCGATTTCCGTCCACACTAACCCTAAATCGATATAGGAATATCAATATTAGGGTTACTCCTCTCGTTGGGGAGGAGTACAGAAATCGATTTTAAGAGCCCTTAAAATCGATTTAAAGTGCCTTGTAGTGTGGACGGGTACAATGTTAAATCAATTTAACACTGTTTAAATCGATTTAACGCTGTAGTGTGGACCAGGCCTCAGGTTTGGAAGGGACCTCAGGAGGTCATCTAGTCCAACCCAATCCCCAACTAAATCATCCCAGCCAGGGCTTTGTCAAGCCTGACCTTGAAAACCTCTAAGGAAGGAGATTCCACCACCTCCATTGGAATAGGGAACCCATTCCAATGCTTCACCACCCTCCTCGTGAAAAAGGGTTTTCCTAATATCCAACCGCCACCTTCCCAACCACAACTTGGGACCATTGCTCCTTGTTCTGTCATCTGGTACCACTGAGAACAGTTTAGATCCATCCTCTTTGGAACCCGCTTTCAGGTAGCTGGAAGCAGCGATCAATCCCCCCTCATTCTTCTCTTCTGCAGACTAAACAATCCCAGTTCCCTCAGCCTCTCCTCATAAGTCATGTCTTCCAGCCCCCGCACCCCGCCCACCCCCGCAATCATTTTTCTTGCCCTAGGCTGGACTCTTTTCAGTTTTTCCACATCCTTCTTGTAGTGTGGGGGCCAAAACTGGACACGGTACTCCAGATGAGGCCTCACCAATGTCGAATAGAAGGGAACGATCACGTCCCTCCATCTGCTGGCAATGCCCCTACGTATGCAGTCCAAAATGCCGTTAGCCTTCTTGGCAACAAGGGCACACTGTCGACTCATAGGCAGCTTCTCGTCCACTGTAACCCCTGGGTCCTTTTCTGCAGAACTGCTGCCTAGCCATTCGGTCCCTAGTCTGGAGCAGTGCGTGGGATTCTTCCATCCTAAGTGTAGGACTGGGCAATTGTCCTTGTTGAACCTCATCAGGTGTCTTTTGGTCCTGTCCTCTAATTTGTCTAGGTCCCTCTGTATCCTATCCCTACCCTCCAGCGTATCGACCGCTCCTCCCAGTTTAGTGTCATCTGCAAACTTGCTGAGAGGGCAGTCCACGCCATCCTCCAGAACATTAATGAAGATATTGAACACAACCGGCCCCAGAACCGACCCCTGGGGCACGCTGCTTGATATCGGCTGCCAATTAGACGTGGAGCCATCGATCACTACCCGACGACCTAGCCAGCTTTCTCTCCACCTTATAGTCCATTCATCCAGCCCATACTTCTTGAACTTGCCGACAAGAATACTGTGGGAGATGATTGGGTCAAAAGCTTTGATAAAATCAAGGAATAACACGTCCATTGCTTTCCCCTCATCCCCAGACCCAGTTATCTCCTCACAGAAGGCAATTCGGTTAGTCAGGCGTGACTTGCCCTTGCTGAATCCATGCTGACTGCTGCTGATCACTTGCCTCTCCTCTGAGTGCTTCAGAATTGATTCCTCGAGGACCTGCTCCATGATTTTTCCAGGGACTGAGGTGAGGCTGACTGGCCTGTAGTTCCCCGCATCCTCCTTCTTTCTTCCCTTTTTTAACGATGGGCACTACATTAGCCTTTTTCCAGTCATCCGGGACCTCCCCCGATCATCATGAGTTTTCAAAGACAATAGCCAATGGCCCTGCAATTACACCCGCCAACTCCTTTAGCACCCTCGGATGCAGCGCATCCAGCCCCACGGATTCGTGCTCCTCCAGCTTTTCTAAATAGTCTCAAACCACTTCTTTCTCCACAGGGGGCCGGTCACCTCCTCTCCATGCTGTGCTGCCCAGTGCAGCAGTCTGGGAGCTGATTTTGTTCGTGAAGACGGGGCGGGGTGGGGGAAAGCATTGAGTACCTTAGCTTTTTCCACATCCTCTGTCACTAGGTTGCCTCTCTCATTCAGTAAGGGGCCCACAGTTTCCTTGACTTTCTTCTTCTTGCTAACATACCTGAAGAAACCCTCCTTCTTGTTACTCTTAACATCTCTTGCTAGCTGCAACTCCAAGCCTGAGTTGCCCTTCCTGATTTCGCTCCTGCCTGCCCGAGCAATAGTTTTATACTCCTCCCTGGTCATTTGTCCAATCTTCCACTTCTTCCGACGGCGCTGCCTGCCAGTGCACTCAGCCTCACTTGGCAGGTAACAAAAGGGATGGAGTGGCCTTCCAGTTTCTGGAGAGTGGCTGACAACACCCGACCTTCTGCACTGAGGAAAAACTGAGGTGAGACAAGGCAGGGGAGGTCGTTCTTGTATTGGACCAACTTCCGGTGGGGAGAGAGAGCAGCAAAATGCAAGCTGCACTCTTTCCCCAGCAGCAGCTGGTCCATGTCGTCTCTCTGATAGCCTGGAGGCCTGGGACGGGACCCGGCTTCAACTCCAGGGCACGCAAGAGCCCTGGCCCGGGCAGGCAGGGGGAGGGGCCCGAGCGGAGGGGCGGAGCCCCGTGAGCATGGATGCAGATCTGTGTGCGAGCAGAGCATTGTGGGAGCAGAGACAGGCTGCCCGGCAGGGCCCGCCTTTGGCCCC
Source organism: Gopherus evgoodei (assembly GCF_007399415.2). Lineage (NCBI taxonomy): Eukaryota > Metazoa > Chordata > Testudines > Testudinidae > Gopherus > Gopherus evgoodei. Next base: position 22,887 of record NW_022059765.1, on the reverse strand, counting down.
GCGAGCTCGGCATGGAGAAGGGAGGGGCCTCGGGGACGCGGCGGGGCAGCTGTCGGCAGTGGGGGCTGGTGTGGGCGAGGCTGGGGGCTCGGGGTGCGGCGGTCCGCCCCCTGTCCTATAAGTCTGGGGAGAGCGAGGGCGGGTGGCAGCTGGGCAGTAGGACCTCATACTTACCTGGCAGGGGAAATACCATGATCACGGAGGTGGTTTTCCCAGGGTGAGGCTCATCCATTGCACTGTGGGTGTGCTGACCTCTGTAATTTCCCCAAATGCGGGAAATTCAACTGCATAATTTGTGGTAGTAGGGGACTGCGTCTGCTCTCTTCTCCTGGCAATTGGTTGAAAAGACAGGAAAATGAGATGTCTTGGGGAGTGTTGCTCAGTGGGCTGGGGATGCTTGGTCCAGCCTGTAGCTGTGTGCTTGGTTGGTTTTGACAAAAGCAGTTTTGCTCTCCTGTCTTTGTGACTGCTCTCTTCCTCAGGCCCTGTAGCTCTTGGCACCTTTGTCATTGCTGCTGATAATGAGGCCAAGGGAGAGAAAGCAAAGCTCAGTTCTGAAACTTTACTTGTGGCTTCCAAGGCTCTGTGCTTTCTTGACCTTCCCTGGTCTTTTGCAGCTGATCTGCTCTCTAGTCTGCTTTTGCGGGGTGGGGGCTTGGACCAATGCCTTCTTTTGCTCTAAGGGGAGCTGCCCGCCCGCCTGCTCTGCTTCTTTCCCTGCTTGTAGCTTCTTGCCCAGCCCTCCTTCTTGGGCTCTTCCTCCTTTGACGGGAGGACGGCCTGTCCAAAAGGCCTGTCCTGCCCGGTCCCCTCGTCCACCAGGCAGCCTCGCCCCCTGCCCTGGGGCCGCTTTGGCTTTTGCTGTCTGTTCCTGTCTCTTGGTGGCCTCCCTGTCTGTGCTACAGAGACCAGGCTGTCACAACCCTGTGCTGGAGGAGGTCTTTCCATCGCTTTAGGCCCACCGCCTCCCCGAATGCCCTTAGCTACGCTGGGGGTTAGGGCGGCGTGGCCGCGTCGCCCAGGAGCGGGGTTCCCTTTTGCGCACCCCTGACGGACGGAGCTGTTTTGACTTAACTCTTCGGGACGCTCCAACCCTCGGGCCTGGTCTGCACGGGGAACGTAAATCGGCGCGGCTACGTCAGTCCACGCCTTGGTGGGAAGAATTCTTCCGTCGACCTAGCTCCCGCCTTTCGGGGAGGTGGATGGCCTGCACCAACGAGGAAAACCCTCTCCAGGACCCTTCTCCGGGAACAGTGCCCTTCCATTTGGGGAGATTATGCTGACCTGTGACTACCAATCTCTCACTGTTAACTCTTACAGCAAACCAGGGCAAAGAAAGCCTATGCAAGTGCTATTCTGCAGCCCCGATGCTCTTTTCTGCTCCTTCCCACCGTAGGTTAAGCAGGGTCGCTATAAACTCTAGCCTGCCATCTTTTGGTGATCTGTTGTAAAGGCCTTTTGAGGCTGATGTCATTTGCATGGTTCCACCCACTCCGGATTGCATGATGGGAGTGCTTGTCCAAACGATCATTTCAGCTACTGTGGGATCCCCAGTCTCTTTGTAATTGGGGCAGGAGTAATGCAGTGTATTTTCCTGTTCGTTCTGGATCAAGGAGAGAGTAACTGTACCTGGCATTTGAGGCCTGAGAGCTTCACCCTCAGCTGAAAAGTACTCACCCATTAAGGGGTCTGGGTTCCAAAGACCCAAAGCTTGTGGGTGGTGGGGATGGATGTTTGTTTGGTTCTTGCTGGTCTGTGCTTGTGTCTGTAGGTTTCTTTCCTGGTGTGTAAAGACAGAGGCGTTTTTGAATCTTTTTGAGTTGTTGTTAGTGCTGCAGTCGTTTGTCTTAAGCTTATGCCACTCAATTTCTTTCAGGATATGCTTTGGTTCCTGAAAGGTAAAAGTCTGTTGCGTGTGTGGTGTTATGGAGTGAGATAGCAAAGGTTGGTGTTGCAGAGATGGTGTATGTGCCACAAAAATCCTCCCCTCCCGTCAACCCTAGCTCTTGTCCCAGAGTCCAGAATTTGCATAAACCCTCCTCCTGACCTGTGACTAAGAATTTGGTTGCAGAGGTAGTTTGTGTGTCACAAAAGTTGTGTCCCACAGCTGATCTCCCAGTGTGCAATCTGCAAGATTTCCTTGCCGTTTGAGCCGTAAGGAGCATTTTACCTATCTATGGAGTTGTTTACAACTTTTAGTGTTGAAATGAAATGCCCACCCAGCAGTTAATGTATGTTTAAAAACAACATTTAGTCATTAATGACTTTTCATCTGTGGTATAGATGCCAATATGTATTAAAACTATAAAAGCTTTATTTTGAAACTAAACAGATACATAAAACCTAAAATTTGCATTTAGAAATTTCACAAGAAATCCATACTAGTAAATACAAACATCCTTTTTCAATCTCTCTTATTTCACTATGCTTTGGAACCCATGTCCCTTGCCTAACGAGATTTATGGAGGTTCGAGTGAGTTCCGAAGTCATGAACTGCTAAGTACCGTTCTACTGTCCTTGATTTATATCACCGGAATAACTGCACTTTATTACTCCTGCCCTAATAAGAAAGAGACTGGGGATCCCACAGCAGCCAAAATGACCCTTTGGACAGGCACCCCCATCATGCAATCTGGGGTGGGTGGAACCATGCAAATGACATCAGCCTCAAAAGGCCTTTACAACAGATCACCAACAGATGGCAGGGTAGGGTTCATAGCGACCCTGCTTACATTCTCCCCCCAGCCAAGAATTGGTGGTCCTGATAAATCACATTCCCTATTATACCAACTCATTGGTATTGAATGCAAAGTTATGGCTAGCAAAAGTAGCCACCCATCTCTGCCTTGTAGCATCCAGCTTAGCCCTTGTTAACACATAAGTCAGTGGATTGTTCTCTGTCCACACCTGAAACTGAGCACAACACAAGTAGTTTCGAAATTTCTCAGTGATGGCCCATTTCAAGACCAAGAACTGCAGCTGGTGGATGGGATAGTGAGTTTTGCTATCAGACAGTCCTCAGCTGGCAAAGCCTACAAATTTACATTTCCTTCCACTTCCTGGTACGGGACTGCTCCCAGACTCTCCAAACTGGCATCAGCATACATGATAAACGGTTTGTTTGGGTTAACAAGGACTAGGGCTTGCACATGAATCAGGCAAATAATTATTTCCCATAAAGCGCTGTCACTTCTCTCATCCCGCCATGTCCCAAATGGAGAAGAAAGGAGCCCCTCCCGTGTCCCAGGCCAGGAACACCAGATTGGAGGGGGTCAGGGGATGTTTTATGTTATGTTTGTTCATGACTCAGTCCAGGTCTGCTAGTGCTGCAAAGGAGAAGATTTCCTTTCTCAGTCTAGGTCAACTTGAATTGTTGCAGTGGAGGAGAGATGTCTCTCATCTGGTTCTTAGATGCTTTGGTGAGAGGGGACAGGGAGAGGTTTTTTCTTTCCTCTGCAGCTCGAATCACACACTTCTTTTCTGCTTTTTGCTCTAGCTTGATTTCTCTCTTGCATCTCAATTTTCTTTTTCCTGGCCTCACTCCTGAGCATTCACAGCCCAATTCTCTATCCTAACTCTGAGTTCTCTACTGCACCCTGAATGTCTCATTCTAACCCCACCCCAGAGTCTGCACCCCTAAAGCCAGTGCCTTCATCCCTCTGCACTCCAACTCTCTGTCCCATGTAGCCTGATTTAGGGTGTACTAATAATATTAATTTGGATAATTTGATGAACATTTAATTGATTAGCTTACATTTAATTTAATTTAATTGAGTTACAGAGTTACAGTTGCATTACTGCTATTCAGAAGATACATATGGCATTATATGCAACAAAGTTTTGGTTAATATACTCACAGCCTTCCTTGATAACCTGGTGGTAAGAGACACAGGATCAGCCTTGCAGTTCAGGTTTCTCAATTCTTAAGTGAAAGATGCAGTGCCTAGAAAAAGCTGGTGTTACTTAGGGTTTACTTGAATATGTTAAACTTTAGAATCAAAACATAATAAACAAATAATAACAACTTAGGGAAACCGAACTTAGCCTAGTTCCCTTGAAACTTAAAGTTTAAGGACAAGTACAGCCTACTGATAGTACATATAGAGAGAGTGGAGGAAGTAAGTCAGAATGATAGAGCAAAGTGCTCTAGTGAGGTGGGTTACCTCTTTTATCAATGACAAGGGCTGGAAATCCTTCCTCCTATGCCCAAATTTCATTCCTCACCCACAAAACATTAGGGTACATTTACTGCATAGGCTAGTATGTTTGTGCTTGGTGATGACATGTACATATGCACATAAGTTAACGTTGTGGTGTACCTCTTAAATCTGTGGGTATAAAACTCAAAAAAACCCTATGCCATTCTCCATTGTCGATTGGTCTAGGTAAAGGTCTTGGACAGGCTTGGGTACTTATCTATTTAAGTAACATGATAAAGGTCGATTTTCCTCTCTGAGTAAAAGGTCACAATATAGGTATGCTAACTTTGCCTTAGCTTAACATACAGGATATGGCCTGTAGGTTCTCTTAAGTCATGTGTCTCAGTCCCCTAATCATTTTTATTGCCGTCTGCTGGACTCTCTCCAGTTTATACACATCCCTTCTCATGTGAGTCCCAACCCCAAAAGTACTCACATTTCACCCCATTGGCCCCAAAATGCCAGCTTTTAATATGTAAATAGGGTGCTGCCATGGTCAAGTCACTCCCGAGCTCTCCAGTGGATCCTGCTGGTGGAGAACAAGGTGAAAATTAGCCAAGATGTCACTCAGGGCTGGTCCAGACTAGGGGAGGTAAATCGATCTTAGATACGCAACTTCAGCTACATGAATAACATAGCTGAAGTCGAATATCTAAGATCGGATTACTCACCTGTCCAGACGGCGCGGGATCGATGTTCACCGCTCTCCGTGTCGATTCCGGAACTTCGCTGGGGTTGATGGAGTTCCGGAATCAATATAAGCATGCTCGGGGATCGATATATCGTGTCTAAATTAGACGTGATATATCGATCCCCAAGCAACCGATTTTAACCAGCCGATATGGCGGGTAGTCTGGACGTAACGTTAGTCAAATCCCTGTGCTCCCCACAGGTGGTATCGGAAAGCTCCAAGATGGCTCACTTCCCTTTCTCTCATCACCTTCAGGCCCCAGGGTTACAAATACACAAACCATTTGGGATTCTCCCTTGGCCTCAGGATGTGGGGCTGCTCTGAGGGGATGGATTTGCACACTTGGGCTATTAGTGCAAAGATACAATTTCAATTTCTCTTAGAGAAATTGGAGGGCAAGTTATAGTTGGTAAAAATCTTATTTAGTGAAAGGAAAGCTGCAGTGACAGCCTGGTTACTGGGGTGCAAAACACCTTCCTCCTGGGAGAAACAAGAAGTTAGAATTAGAAATTTACATCGTTTGTTCCTGTGTTGGTACAGGTTTAATTTTGCTTCTGTGTAGGTTTGTTTCAGGCTGTGACCATTTTGGTTTATTGGATTGTTTTGGTTTTTTTAGTTGGAATGGAGCTTTTAATTGACATTTGCTGGATTTGAATGGCTGATCTGCAACACCAGTTTTGACATAGTTCTGCATATTTTATACAAATTTGACCAGTATTCAAGGATTCAATTCCTTAATAGGAGGTTTTAGTGGTCATGCTTATTTATTTGATGTTATTTTATCATTCTGCTATAGCACACTTTTTTGATAAAATGTTGTAATTATTAATTTACGGTATTTGTTAGTTTTTATTTTTACAAACAAAGTTTTTCTTAATGTTTGGGTTTTAAATTAAGCCTTGTTTTTGGTTTCAATTTTTCATTTAGGTTTTGGTTACTGATGGGATCTTTAAGAGAACTTTGGATTCAGTACTAAAATTTGGACAGATTTAGAATATTTAAAGTAAACCCTGTTTACTATTTTATTTTAATAAAGTTTGTATTGCTGTAAATCCTAGCCTGGGGGAGAGCAGATGAGCCTGGCCTTTAACTGAGAAGGAGCAGAATCATGGCCCCCCATGAAGGCTGGGGCCAGGTGATGGGGGGAACAGCCCCCCAATTTTTTTTCTAGCCCATCTCAGTCCCCCACTAAAGGAGAAGAGTCTGATGCCACCGCTGCTGGTCACTGGGTGTCACTGCTGCTCCATGGGAAACATGCTCTGTGCCTTACCCAGATTGATGGGAAACACACTCTGTGCTTTACCGTGACTGGTCCGTGGGTGTCACTGCTCGTAGAGGGCAGACACACGCTGTGCATTACGCCACCTGACCAGTGGGTGTCACTGCTGTATCAAGGGAAACACCTTCTGTGCATTACTCTGACTGCCCACTGGGTGTCACTGCTGCTCCAAGGGAGACATAAGAGCGGCCAGACTGGTTCAGACGCAAAGTCCATCTAGCCCAGTATCCTCCTGTCTTCTGACAGTGGCCAGTGCCAGGTGCCCCAGAGGGAATGAACAGAGCAGGGAATCATCAAGTGATCCATCCCCTATTGCCCATTCCCAGCTTCTGGCAAACAGAGGCTACAGGCACCATCCCTGCCCACCCTGGCTAATAGCCCTTGATGGATCTATCCACCATAAACTTATCTAGTTCTTTTCCGAACCCTGTTATAGTCTTGGCCTTCACAACATCCTCTTGCAAGAATTCCACAGGTTAACTATGCAACTGCCCTGAGTTTACCCCCCCCTCCCCTGGCCAGGTTGTATATGGAAAAGAGGATGAGGATGAGGAGAGCCATGATGTGTCTGTCAGTGGCTGGTGACTCAGTTTCCTCTAGGCAGCAGTGCTGCAGGCTCTTTTGGTCTGTGCCCATGCAACTGTGTCTGGGGAAGGGGAAGTAGAGGCTCAGGCTTCCCAGCCCCACACCCCACCCCCAGCAGCTGTGGAATCCAGGCCAAATTTAACCCTGGTAGCTGGGCTGGGATTAGCCTGGGCTGGGGTACGGCTGGGGAGGAATTGGGAGGGAGACAGATGCACCTGCTGTGAGGGAAGATCCTCCCATTCCCTGCCAACCCCCTTCACTCCTTGCAGCATAGCACCCCCTAGCGTTTCTTTCTCTGTCATGGGAGCTGTCTGCTGCCTGCTTCTCCCTTAGCATGGTCTCTCCCCATCCTGGGGCACTGGCATTGCCCATCCTGTGCAAACAGGCAGGCCCCGGTGTGCTCCATGGCACTGCTCTGCAATTATGGAGGCAGCTGTTGGATGGAGCCATATCAAAATATGGGAGTGGGCAAGGCTGGGGACCAGGACTCCTGGGTTCTCCCCTCACATGTGGGAGGGGAGTGGAGGTTAGGGGGTAGATTGGGGGAGGGGTAGGGCTGGGATCCAGGGATACTGCTTTTTCTGGTTTTCTCCACCTCCTGCAGCTGCCTCGGTCCTTTCATTGTGTTTCTTGTTCTAAATTCATTTGCTGACTTGTGTAACTCACCCCAGAGGTGGCTGCATCTCAGTGTTGGGTGAGGCACCCTTGGCTGCATCACCTCCTAACCGTGTCTCTCTCCCACTTCAGGTGACCCTGCAGCACTCGGCAAACATCCACAAGATCATGGGGCACTTTGAGCGCTGGGCAGGCAGGGGGTCAGGCTCCCAGCCCTCCCTCCAGAGAATGGGACTCAGCACCCCCTACTTTTTACAGGGATTAGAAAGGGACAAAGGGGGGTAAATCAGAGGAGGGGGTGGCCAGGGTCTGAGCAGGGGGTGAAAATTGACTGGTCGGGGGGTCAAGCAGCTGGAGGCAGAGTTAGGAGAGGGACTGAAGGGCAAAGTCGGGGGGGGGGAGGAGCCGGAGTTAAGCCCAGAGGGAGGCGCTGCCAGAGGGTTAAATCCTGGCACAGGCAGAGGCAAAGGGGTAACGGTTATCCTGGTGGGCTGAGACTCCAGTGTTTGCAAACATGGGTGGGGGGAGCAGAGGGCTTTTTTATTTCCCCTCTCACAGGCAGCACCTCTCAGCATGGGCTTCCCAGGGCTGGGCTCTTAAAGGCACAGGCATCCCACTGCCTAGACACTGCAGCTCCTCTCTGATGTAACCTACTGAGGTGCTGCAGTAGGAGACTCAATTCAGTGAAACTGGGCATTCCCTATACGCCCCCCAGCCAGGGGGCTGTGCACCCCCTTCCCCGAATTTCCCCAACACCCCCTCCCTCAGTGGTCAGGTAGTTACATGCAGCGCTGCCAATGTTGTCATTGGTTGCAAATTTGAATGGAAATTGAAACGTTAACACACACTTTAAAAGCAGATACAACGTATGAAAACTACTTGTACCTGAGAAAGTAAAATAGGTTTGGAAAGTCTGGACAAAGCCGGGTTTCCTCACCCAGCTGTTGTGTTTGCTGACAATGTCGGTGCATTGGCTTCGGCAGTGTTGGCCAACCTTAGAATTTCAAATGATGATTTGTAAGCGAGGTGTGAATGAGCTCTCCCCTGGCAGCTACTGATGACCAGGGTTGGGAGGAGGCTTTGGGACCAGACTGTATTTACATGAACTCACCTACTCTGCCGAGGTATCCAGCGGACAGAGCTGGGCTGCCTCTGCTCTAGGTGCCCGGAGGAGGGAAGGTGTGTGGGGCTCCAGCCTGGGACTCTTCCTCCCTCCTGCCAAGCCCTGACTATTAATCCTATCCTGGCACTCCTTTCTTCAAGTGCCATGTGAGCCAGAGGAAAAGTGTGGTAGGAAGCACAAGGGCCAAGCTTGTGAACATCAGGTGCAGCAGCAAGAATCCCAACTATCAGGGTAGCAAGTTCTAGAGCCCTAACCCATTGTGGCCATCCCAGCCAAAGACCTGGCTCTAGGAGGTGTGAGTCACCCAGCAGGAGGGGAAAGATTCACTCTTACACAGCTGGAGACAGGGAAGTTGAGCTCTGGGGCTTTACCACAAGCATGGGTGGTAAGTTTGTAGAAATTGTGTTGGAGCCCAGAACCTGCCCCCCAAAATCCACCCCCACCTGCCTAAGGCTCTGGGAAGGGGGTTGGGGGGGAGGTCTGGGGTGCTGATCCCGGGCTGGGGATTAGGGTGCAGGAGGGGTGCAGGCTTTGGGATGGAATTTGGGTGCTGGGTGCAGGCTCCGGTAGGGTTGTATGAAGGGGTGAGAGGTGCACCCTCTGGGAGGGAGTTTGGGGATAGGAGGGAGTGCAGGGCTGAGAGCTATGGATGAGGGGTTCATGATGCAGGAGGGGGCTCAAGACTGGGGCAGAGGGATGGGGGTGTTGGAGAGGCTCAGGGCAGCCTGCCTTGCCATTAGTAGACGGCAGGCACTAGGACAGCAGCCCTGCCCAAATCCCTCTACTCCAGCAGCATGAGCAGGCAGGGGACAGGCACATGCTGCTTTTTGTCAGGCAGGGACGCAGCGCAGCAGGGGGAGGGGTGGCAGGCAGGGGCCAGGGCCAGGGGAAGAGACCCAGCTCCAAATATTGCTGAAGCAGGGCCCCCAGCCCTGAATATTCCTGGAGCCCAAGCACCACAAATGTATATAACCTGCCGCCTATGACCACAAGCCAACACAAGGTCCCACTGAGATTTGAACTCAGATTACAGGATTCAGAGTCCTGAGTGCTGCCCATTACACCATGGGACCAGCTTGTGCTGCCTTCTCTGCACATCGGTGACCCTCATGGGGCTGGCTTGTGTAAGGGGGCTCTTGGCCCTTTACTAAAACTTAGTGTGTGTGTGGGGGTTGGTTGGCTAGTTCCCAGCACCAATAGAAGGGGGAAGGATCAATGGGAAATCAGGACCCTGAGACTGACAGTCCCCAGGGACAATGGGGAGAGGCCAAAGCTCCAAGTTAGCTGCACTGACAGGCCAGGCAGTGTAATGAGGGAGTCACCAGGCCAGGGGGTCCCATCCTCCATGTGAGCTGGAACTGCCTGGGCGAGAGTGGGGCAGAGCTAAGGAGAGAGCAGGAGCCCGAGAAGAGCCGGGGAGCAGAGCTGCGCAGGTGTAGTGCCAGAAACTGCTGCATGTAGGAATTTGTAACCTGTAGCAGTTACTGATAGCTGAGGTTGTTCTTATTTGCTGACTTGTCCTAATTGGCTAAAACTTGACAGTGGTTTCTCTAGCAAAGGCCAGTCCCTGGCCCCTTGGTCCAGACATCCTCCTTCATATCAGGCTAGGGTGACCAGATGTCAAAGATGAAATATCCAGACACGGGGGGCGGAGCAAAGAAAAAAAAGCCAGAGGGCCCCCCCGCAGCCAAGCGGCAGTGGCACAGCCCCATCTCCAACCAACTCTCAGCTCCAACCCCCGATACACCCCCAGCTCCCCCATCCCCTCACTCCTGGGCCCAGCCTGGGCTCTGAGCTCTGCAGCCGAGCCATGATCCGGGCCCCTCCTGCAGCTCCAGGGCAAGGGGTGAACCAGGCAGCTCCCGGCAGGAGCGTGTACACCCCACGTTTGTCTCCACCCCCTGCCCACCTGGGCCCTGTCTGCTTCATGCTGCCCCCAGCCCCACTGCGCTGCCCCGCAGGCTGCAAGGCTGGAGCAGCTTCCGCGCTGCGCTCCCGGCCATGGCCATGGCCCATGTGCAAACTTGGGAGGGAGGAAGAATGTCGCATGCTTGGGGAAGAGGCAGGGCCAGGGCGAGGATTTGGGGAGAGATCCAATGGGGGAATGAGGGGGCGGAGTTTGGGTGGGGCAAGTATCCCTCCAGACTATGCCTGTGTACCAGAGAAGAGGACAAAGTTATTTGTTTGTCCAGGGTCACGACCAAACATCGGTCGGGACGCGGGACAAACAAGCAAATATCAGGACAGTCCCGATAAAATCAGGACGTCTGGTCACCCTACATCAGGCTTCAAGTTGAGAATCATTTCCCATTCCCGCTCTGTGGAAGGGGAGACTTTTAAATGCGCTCTCTGTGTGACTGCACATGGCTAAGCAAAGAGAACAAACCCCAAATCCCCCCTGTGCTTTGGGAGCCAGGTTTGCGGTGGGAATTCTGTAGTTCAGATGACTTCAAGCCTGGGCATTGTGATTCTTTACCAGTTTCTCTGGCATTGGGGCATTTCTGGGCTCACAGCTGTGATGGCTGAGTGGTTAAGGTGTTAGAGTCAATAATCCAATAAGGTTCCCCTGTGCAGGTTTGAATCCTGCTCACAGCGAGGCCTGTGTTTTAGCCAGTCTCTCACCCAGGCAATACCTCTGTACAACCCCCTGAGACACTCTCAATTCTCTCCCCACCCCAAGTAAATCCTGTTCTGCTCCTTTCATAGAGATCCCTGGGACACCACCTCACACTGTGTCCCTGAGGGGTCAGGCAAACTCTCAGCACCTGAAGCCTCTGCCACTCACCTAGTGCCCCATAGATCAGCCATAGCCCTGGTTCTGCTCCTCTCTCTAGAGTACGAAGGAAGCCAAGTCAGCGACTCCATGGGAGCTATGGGGCTGCAGAACCAACAGAGAAAAAATAGGTGCTCAGCACCCACTGGCAGCCAGCTCCCCCCACTACAGGCCTTGTGACAAGGTCCTCCTCTTCCCCTTCAGTGCCTCTCACTTGCCAGTGATCAGCTGTTCAGTGGGGTGCAGGAGGCACTGGGCGGGGATAGGGAGGGCAGGGATGGGAAGAGGTGGGGGAGGGAGAGGAATGGGGCAGGAAGGTGCAGGATGGGAAGAAATGGGACAGGGGTGGGGGCTTGGGAGAAGGGGTGGAGTGGGGGCAGGGCCTGGGGAGGAAAGGGGGGATTTATCCCAGACCCCTCGAGGGCTGGCGAAGGGAAGCACTGACTTATCACAGTGACAATACAACTGACCAGCATTGCGGGGGAGGCTGAGGGAGATCCGCACCCATCAGGTCTCTTCTCTCCCCCAAGGTGAGCCAGACACTGCTCTCTCCTGGCTCTCACTCTAGCAGCTGGACGCCAAGGAGCCATTTCCCCACAGGAAGTGCATTGAGTGCCCCTGTGGTGCTGGGGGGGCTGGCGCTGCTGCTGGCTGTGGGGCTGGCAGGGGGTTGATGTCTGCACAGACTCTCAGCTGCCAGGCCGGAGGGGGCACTTGGGACCTTACCAGACTGGCTCAGTGAAGACGGGGGGTTGACAGAGCAATACAGATGCTCTCCAGAGCACGGAGCAGCATCCACCTGTGCAGCCAGGCAATGAGCATTTCCCACAGCCTGGAGCCGAGGGGGAGGCGGCAGCTGCTGTTCCAGCTCCTGGGGGACAGGCCCTGTCAGCCAACAGACACTTCTTACTCACCACAGCTAACGGTGCCGGGTTCCTCCAGTGTGGGTGTGGAGCAGCCTTTTGTTTTCCTGTCCTTTTTGTCTGCAACTGCTGACAAAAACATCCCAGACAGAGAAGCAAAATGTTCTCATGCAATTGCCAAAGTAGCTCAGTTGGGAGAGCATTAGACTGAAGATCTAAAGGTCCCTGGTTCAATCCCTGGCTTTAGCAGACCCTGTCATCCCTCTTTATGCAGGGGTGGCTTGTTTTCTGGGGGCACAGCAGTGGCTGCACTCAAGATAAGTTCCTGATCTTGGACTCTGCAGCAGGAAAACATAGAATGGGCTTCTGCCCCTAGTTGGCCCACCTGACCTTCTAACCATGAGAGCTGTCTTTCCCAACATGGCAGGAAAAGAGCAAGGCAGGGTGACCCTCAGGAATGGTGCCAGAGGACTGCTAGGCAGGGATTGGGGATGGAAGTTCCTCTGTGCAGCTGAGCAAGGGCAGTACCAGGGAAGGGGCATCTGTAAAAGTGACCCCACACACCTCTCCTCCTCTGGGCACCTAGAGCAGAGGCAGCTGGTGCTGACAGCTCCAAGGGAAGGCTTAAAAGCCACAGAGCAACTGAGGTCAGGGCTAGAAGAGGGCAGGACCATGCCTATGTGTGGCCTTCAGACAGGCACAAAAACACCCAGCCAGGCTGCTCCCTGCCATGCCAAACACCCACTGAAGGTCACCAGCATGTGGGGCAGCTGCTGATGCTCTGTGGATAACATCACAAGTTGGTAGGAAAGCAGGGCCAGCCCCCATGGTGGGGCCTCTGATTGGTCCCACTCAAGGTGCTCACTTTTGCAGTGGGGCAGGAGATTTTATCCCAAGAGGCTTTTCCCCAGCTGGCGAGAAGCAGAGAAACACCCAGGCTCCCAAGGTGCTATTTACCAACCCCCTCAAGCACAGGGACAGGTGCACATTTGGAAGAGGGAAACTGCTCTACACGCCATCCCGGGCAGCTGCCCATTTTCTTTGGCAAGTCAGGAATGGCAAAGGTTAGACTGGAAGCACCTGGGGCTCCTGCCCCAGCCTTTGTGACACCCAACCCCCAATTCATTCCCGGGCTCTAGCTGAAGCCAGAGCATTGGCCTGAGCGGCCAAGAGGAGGTTCCAGCCCTGAAAGGAGCAGGACGTTCAGAACAATGGTAAAACTGCAGAAACACAATCACCAAAGGACTTATCCCCTCAATCTTCTGATCCTCACTCAGACGCCTTATCCATTAGGCCCCATGGTAACATAAGAAAAGCCCCTCCAAGCACTTCTTTGGAAAAGGCAGACACTGTGTTTCTCAGGTCATATACTGAGGGGGGCTGAGGCTCTCTGGGCACAAGAAGTAGAGTTCCCAGCAACACGTGAGAATTAATTCTATGGAGCCAGATGCAGGACTTTGTCAGGGAGGCTCAGGCATGGGGGATTGGGGTGCAGCGGATGGACCGGCTGTCTAGGTGTGGAGATTTAGTCACACTGAGGCACAGAAGGGATGAGGAGAAGGAATCCTGCTGACAGTCAGTGTCTGTGCAGAAAAAGAGGAGGGGTTCTGGGGACATTTTTTGCCTCTCTTTTGCCTACCTGCTCACTCTTGTGGTGAATGGTGAAGATGAGCTCAGCTGGTAGCGCATCAAGCTTTTAATCTGAGGGTTCAGGGTTCAAGCCCCTGTCTGGGTGCTCAGCTTTTAAGTGGCCTTGTGTGCCAGGAGCCAAATGATTCCTGGTGCTGTCCACTAGCCACATGCAGATTCTCAGAAGCCATGGCCATTTCCTGGAAAGGTTCCTTTCCTCAGAATCAGGAGAGAGGCCACATCCACAGGAGCAGGCCTAGAACAAGCAGTCTCTGGCTGGCAGGAAGTGCTGTGGGGCCAGGTGCAGAGAAAGCTCAGAAGGGGAGCAGCAGAGATGAGGGGAAGACAGACAGAGAAGCAATGAGGACAGTGTACAGGGGGTTCAGGTCCAGCTACTGTGGAGAACTTCCCTGGTTTATACGTGACCCTGGTGCAATTGGCCAGAGAAAGGATCTAAGTCCCCACCCCCTTACCCAGAGGCCTGCCTGACCCCAAGGACGCTCTTTCTACTCTCATGTGTGGCAGAGTCCTCGTAATCCCAACAAGGCTGGGCCCAGGAATCCTGGGGGGTTTGACCCCAGTGGTGAGCTGGAGCCAGTTCCCAAGAACCGGTTGCTAAAATTAGACCTTTGTGGAGAACCGGTTGTTAAAGGGCCAAGGGATGGGCAAAGAACTCCGGTCTGCAGGCCGGACCATCCTGTTGTTCTCAGGATTCCCTGCTGGGGAGGCTGAGGTTCCCCCAGCCCCTCCCCCATTTCCCACCAGCTGCAGGGTGACCAGCCACCAGGGGCAGCTGAGCTGAGCTTCTGAGTCGTCCTGCTGCTTTGAGCTGCAGGCAAGGTAAGCGGGGGGGCTGCAAGCTCCAGGGCTGCTGGGGGGGAGGCAATTTTCCCCAGCCCCTGCAGGGGCCCCTTGCCCCATGAGTATGTCTCCCCCCGCCCCGGCCCCTCCCCTGCTCCCCCCCACCTTAAATCAGAAATTTTTATAGGGAGCCGGTTGTTAAGATTTTGGCAGCTCATCACTGTTTGACCCCCAATCTTGTCATGATCACTTGAACAGGACTAGAATGTCTCCACTCTGGGCACTTCCCTGACCCACTCCTCACTGCATGTGCTTCAAGCAAACACCATTTATTACCCAGCAATCAATGTAAAACATAAGGAAAACATGTTACCCTGTTCTGTGGTGCAGGGAGATCACAACCAACGTCTCTGGAGTGTCAGGGCAGGTCACAGTCTCTCCCTCACATGTCCCAGGCCTCCTTCCCAGGCCCTGGCTGTGCTGCAGAGACGCCACGGGCTGGAGACTTGCTCTGGCGGTGGCCACATGCTCTAGGTGACAGGACCCTTGTTCCCAGTGTCAGCCCCATGTAGGGGATCTCTTGATGGGTGGCATCTCCTTGCACTGGGCCTTCTGCCCAGGGTCCCCCTCACTCTCCCACACTGCTCACTGCACCCACCTCCAGCCCCAGTGCTGCTGCAGCTCTGCCTCCAGCTCCCTGGGCTGCTCCTCTGGCCTCTCTGGCTCCACTTGCTGCAGCTCTTCTCCTAGCACAGATCTGCTCCCTGGGCAGCTTCTATAGCTCGTGCTGCTGCGGCTCGGCTCCCAGCACAGATCTGCTCTGGTTCTCCCTGGCTGGTGCAGCTCTGCTCCCCGGCTCCTGCTCTCTCCTTAGCGCCACCCCACTCTGGCCCAGACAGTTCCAGCTCACACAGAGGATGGGACCCCCTGGCCTGGTGACTCCCTCATTACACTGTCTGGCCTGTCAGTCCGGCTAACTTGGATCTTTGGCCTCTCCCCATTGCCCCTGGGGACTGTCAGTCTCTGGGTCCTGATTTCCCATTGGCCCTTCCCCCATCAATTGGAACTGGGAACTAGCCAACCAAAACCCCACTAAGTTTTAGTAAGGGGTCAACAGTCCCTTACATGAGCCAGCCCCATGAGGGTCACCACTGTGCAGAGAAAGCAGCTCAGACTGTTCCCATGGTGTAATGGGCAGCACTCAGGACTCTGAGTCCTTCAATCTGAGTTCAAATAGCAGTGGGATCTTATGCTGGCTTGTGGTAAAGCCCTGGAGCTCACAGTGCTCAACTTCCTTGTTTCCAGCTGTGCAAGAGCAGATCTTTCTGCTCCTGCTGGGTGACTTGCCCACTAGGGCTGGGTTTTGGGTTGTGGTGGCCAAAATTGGTTGGGGCTCTAGAACTTGCTACCCTGGTTGCTGATGCCTGCAGTCCTGTGGTTTGACCAGGTAGTTGGGATTCTTGCTGCTTCACATGGGGCCCAAAAGTTTGGCCCTTGTGCTTCCTGCCACACTTTTCCTCTTGCCCACATGGCGCTTGAATAAAGGAGGGCCAGGGCCAGGCTTGATAGCCAGGGCTAGGCAGGAGGGAGGAAGAGCCCCAGGCTGGAGCCCAGCACATCTCTCCTCCTCTGGGCACCTAGAGCAGAGGTGGCTGGTGCTGACAGCTCCAAGGAAAGGCTTCAAATCTACAGAGCAACTGAGGTCACGGCCAGAGGAGGGGAGGACCATGCCTATGCGTAGCCAGCAGACAGCCACAAAGACACCCGGCCAGCCTGCTCCCTGCCATGCCAAACCCCCCTGAAGATGTGCTTAATCCACTTGCTGATCAGGAGGAAAAGCTCTCAAAATCTGTGTGCGAGGAGAACCTCTTTTTTCCCCTCTACCTTTCATCTGTGAAAACAGCTGTGTGAAAGGTGGAAGGGATTTGGGGGCCCAGGAGGAAGCCCTTGATGTTCAGTGCCTTAGAGAAGCTGGACTTGGACATGGTGGGTGTTGGGAAAATGCACATTCATGAGTTTAGGGTAGATTGATAGGCAGAGGGTGATTGGTGGAAGGCCCATCTCTCTGGTCCTCCAGGCCAGGGAAGAATGATGGGGTTGGAGTCTTGTTCTTCACATTCGTGGTGTGAGTACAGAAGGGGCTGGAGCTCCGACCAGGGAAGGCATTACTGGTGGGCTTTGTGCTCTGCAGCACTGGTTACGGCTATATTAGTGTGTATGGTCCCCAGTTAAGACATGAATGGAAAGATCAGTGGAAGGAACTGGCTCCTTTCCTCTGGACTGTTTGGTGTTGCGGGATTTGAATTGTGTCAGCCGGCCTGAGGACCGCTGGTCCTGTTTTCCTGACTGTCAGAGGAAACATTTTTACACTGAGCACTACCTGGCGCAGGTCTGTAGTGAGGTCGGCTTAGAGGCGCTCACACCAGCCCCAGAGGAGGTTCACCTTTCTGCGGGGACGGGCCAGGAGTCGCACTGACCGGATTTACGTGAAGGAGAGCACGTCGACAGCCTAGTGCAGGGTGGTGCCTATGGACTGTTCGGATCATGCCGCTCTCACCATGTGCTCAATGTGGACAATTCCCTGACCAGGGGCGGTTCTGTGTATTTTGCTGCTCCAAGCACGGCATTCAGGCAGCCTTCGGTGGCATGCCTGTGGGAGGTCCTCTGGTAACGCGGATTCGGTGGCATGCCTGCGGGAGGTCTGCCAGTCCTGCACCTTCGGCGTACCCACTGCCAAATTGCCACTGAAGCAGCAGGACTGGCAGAGCTCCTGCAGGCATGTCACCTAATCCGCATTACCAGAGGACCTCCCGCAGGCATGTCACCTAATCCGCATTACCAGAGGACCTCCTGCAGGCATGTCACCTAATCCGCATTACCAGAGGATCTCCTGCAGGCATGTCACCTAATCCGCATTACCAGAGGACCTCCTGCAGCCTGACTGCCACCCTCACAGTGACCGGCAGGCCGTCTCCCGCAGCTTGCCCTCCCAGGCACGCACTTGCTGCGCTGGTGCCTGGAGCCGCCCCTGTCCCTGACCCAGGGCAGAGACTACTGGAAGCTGAACATTCAGAGCTTGCAAGATAAAAAAAAGAAAAAGAGCAGGGAGCAAGGCCTGGCGGTGTTGGCATAACAGGAAAGCATCAGAGGGTTCTATGGCAACCAGAGGGATTGACGGGAGTCGGTGAGGGAGGAGTTGGGGGCTTTGTTCCAGCGGTCAGGCAAACACCGCAACATCAAAGAAACCAGTGGTGCCAAGTCCTGCAGTGTCACCTGTGGGATTTCCACAAGAGCATCTAGGCTGTAGAGCCAGTCATCCTGTGACTGTACAACCGGATCAAGTGACAGCTGCCCGAGTTCCAGGAGATGAGGCTGCAGCTGGCCGATATGAGCGGGAGCACCGAGTGAAGGGAGGGGCGGCCTCCCCTGACATTTTTGCAGCCTGCAGGGAATGGAGACCAAGCAGGGGGATGTGGGGACTCAGGGCAGGACCCGCGGATCCCATAGTGCAGGACCACAGTCGCTGGAGGAGGAGAGAGAGTCCTGCGAGAGGAAGCCGCTGGTGGGAAGCAGTAAGTGCAGAGTGCAAACCAGCCAGCTGAGAGACACAGGGGTCTAAAAAACAAAAGCAGCAGTAGGTTCTATCGTGTAATGGGCAGCACTCAAGACTTTGAATCCTGGAGTTTGAGTTCAAATCTCAGTGGGACCTCCTGGAAATATTGTGGTTTGCTGCAAAGCCTTGGAGCTCAATGCTTATGGTTATCCTCTACCTGGGTGAACTTCAGCAAGGTTTTTTTTCTCCTCCTCCTGGGTCACTGATGCCCACTGGAGATAGGTCTTTGGTCCAGCTGGCCGCTATAGGGTGGGGTCCTAGAAGGTAACAGTCTGGCTAGAGATTCCTGCGGGTTGACCTGATGGTTGGGTTTCTTGCTGCTTCATCTGATGTCCACAACTTTGGTCCCTGTAGCTGCAGCTCTTCCTCTTGCCCACATGGCATTTAAAGGAAGGTCTGCGAGAGGACTGGAGAGTTCCCATTCCCGCTGGGGAGGGGCGCTGGTTTCCATTCCTAGCTCTGCGAGGGGACTGGGGAGCTGCCGTTGCAGCGGGGGCGGGTCGCTCCCTTGCCTCCCCAGCTCTGCAAGGCAAATGAGGAGCGGCCATTACTGCGGTGGCGGGGCGCTGTGTTCTCTCCCGAGCTCTGCGAGGGGACTAGGGAGTGGCCATTCCTACAGGGGTGGGGCGCTCGGTTCCCTCCCCAGCTCTGCCAAGGGACTGGGGAGTGGCCGTTCCTGTGGGGGTGAGGCTCTGGTTTCCTTCCCGAGGTCTGCGAGGGGACTGGGGAGCGACCGACCGTTCCTGCTGCGGCGGGGCACTGGGTTCCCCTCCCAGCTGTGTGAGGGGACTGGGCAGCTGTCGTTCCTCTGGGGGTGGGGCGCTGTGTTCCCTCCCCAGCTCTGCGAAAGGACGGGGGAGCGGCCATTCTTGCGAGGGTTTGGCGTTGGGTTATCCCCACAGCTCTGTGAGGGGACTGGGGAGCAGCCGTTCCTGCGGTGGCAGGGTGCTGCCTTCCAACCCCAGCTCTGCGAGGGGAAGGCGGAGCGGCTGTTCCTGCGGGGTTGGGGCTCTCCCCTCCCTCCCCAGCTCTGCCAGGGGACTAGGTGTGATGCAGTAGGGACTGTCTGTGTGGGGAGTGGGAGAGCAGGGGAGGACTTTAGGGGATGGACGATGCCGGGGCCTGTAACCTGAGCTAGGTAAGGGAGGGGAAAGGTCAACACCTTTGCCGGGGAAGGGGAACAAAGGAAGGGAGTGGCAGGAGGGAAGCAGTTTGAGTTTGGGCTTGGGCCTGTGTGGGCGGAATTCAGGGTATCCTAGCTAGGATCAAAGCACCCTGAAAGCCCAGAGGGACTCGGTGGAGGGGTCCTGACTGTGCCTGCAAGCTCTGCTGTGACCGGTGTTCCTGTTGTCCAATAAACCTTCTGTTTTACTGGCTGGCTAAGAGTCACTGTGGGTCCCAGGAAGAGAGGTGCAGGGCCGGACTCCCCACACTCCGTGACAACTTCTCTCCCCCCTTCGAGACTGAACTGAGCGGGGTCACTCTGCCCAGTGACCTGGGGAAGTTCAGGGCCCCCTCTCTGGGACAACGCATCCGCTGTCAGGTTGGCACTTCCCTTCACATGGACCACGTCCATGTCATAGTCCTGCAGGAGCAGGCTCCACCTCAGGAGCTTGGCGTTGGCTCCTTTCATCTGGTGCAGCCAGGTCAGGGGAGAGTGGTCGGTGTACACGGTGAAGTGTCGCCCAAAGAGATATGGCTCTAGCTTCTTAAGGGCCCACACCATGGCCAGGCATTCCTTCTCGATGGCCGCGTAGCTTTGTTCCCGGGGTAGCAGATTCTTACTCAGGTACACGATGGGGTGTCTTTCCCCCTTTTCATCCTCCTGCATTAACACTGCCCCCAGTCCCGTGTCTGAGGCATCAGTGAACACCATAAAGGGTTTGTCAAAATCTGGGTTTGCCAGAACTGGGCCACTAACCAGAGCCTCCTTCAGCGCCCGGAAAGCCTCCTGGCAATGCTCAGTCCAGATCACCTTGTCTGGCTTCCCCTTTTTGCACAGTTCAGTGATGGGGCCGGCTATGGCACTAAAGTGGGGCACGAACCTTCGATAGTACCCCGCCATCCCAATAAAGGCCTGGACCTGCTTTTTGGTTTGGGGAGCAGGCCAGTCTCTGATCACCTCCACCTTGGCTGGTTCCGGCTTCAGGCAGCCGCTCCCCACCCGATGGCCCAGGTAAGATACTTCAGCCATCCCCACCTTGCACTTCTCAGCCTTTACTGTTAACCCAGCCTTTCGGAGTCGGTCTAGG
The DNA here is from genome assembly GCF_007399415.2 of Gopherus evgoodei. NCBI lineage: Eukaryota > Metazoa > Chordata > Testudines > Testudinidae > Gopherus > Gopherus evgoodei. The sequence continues at coordinate 2,464 of NW_022059765.1, read as the reverse complement.
ACTTGTTTAACCTGGGACATGTGGTCCTCCCAGGTCTGGCTGAAGACGCAGATGTCGTCAATATACGCCACGGCAAAACTCTCCATCCCCCTCAGTAGCTGATCCACCAGGCGCTGGAAGGTGGCCGGCGCTCCCTTGAGGCCGAAGGGCAGGGTCAGAAACTCATAGAGCCCCAGAGGGGTGATAAAGGCCGATTTTAGCCTGGCATCTGCGTCCAGCGGCACTTGCCAGTAGCCTTTGGTAAGATCCATAGTGGTGAGGTACCGAGCACCTCCCAGCTTGTCTAGGAGCTCGTCAAGCCTGGGCATAGGGTAGGCATCAGATACGGTGATGGCATTGAGCTTTCGATAGTCCACACAGAACCGGATTGACCCATCCTTCTTGGGAACCAGCACCACTGACGAGGCCCAAGGGCTGGAAGACGGCTGGATCACCCCCAAAGCCAGCATGTCCCTGACCTCTCTTTCAAGATCCTGGGCAGTTTTACCAGTGATCCGAAAAGGGGAGCATCTTATAGGGGCATGTGACCCGGTCTCCACCCGGTGGACAGTCAAATTAGTGCGTCCAGGCTGGTTGGAAAACAGCTGTCGGTATAGATGCAGCACCCCTCTGATCTTAGCATGCTGGCCCGGGGTCAGTTGATCAGAGAGGGGAATCGCCTCCAGGGGGGAACCAGCTTTTGTCCCAGGGAATAGATCTACTAAGGGGTCATCTCCCTGCCCCTCCCAATGTCCACACACGGCCAACACCACATTCCCCCTGTCATAGTATGGTTTCATCATGTTCACATGGTACACCCGAAGGTGATGTGCCCGGTTTGACAGCTCCACCACATAGTTTACCTCATTCAGTTGCTTGATCACCTTGAAGGGCCCTTCCCAGGCGGCCTGGAGTTTGTTTCTCCTCACGGGGATGAGAACCATCACCTGATCCCCGGTGGCGAAGGCACGGGCTCGTGCTGTGCGGTCATACCAGACCTTCTGCCTCCTCTGGGCTCGGGCCAGATTCTCCCTGGCCAGGTCCATGAGCTTTGCCAGTCTTTCCCGGAAGGTCAGGACATACTCCACCACTGACTCTCCCTCGGGAGCGGCCTTCCCCTCCCATTCGTCCCTCATTAGGTCTAGGGGCCCCCTCACCCGCCTTCCATACAACAGTTCGAAAGGTGAAAACCCGGTAGATTCCTGGGGTACCTCCCTGTACGCAAACTGCAGGTGAGGTAAGTACTTGTCCCAATCTTGCGGGTGCTGGTTCATAAATGTTTTTAGCATCATCTTCAGCGTCCCGTTGAACCTTTCTACCAGCCCGTTGGACTGGGGGTGATACGCTGAGGCCCAGTTGTGCTGGACCCCACATTTCTGCCATAAGGACCGGAACAGAGCCGACATGAAGTTGGACCCCTGGTCCGTTAAGACCTCCTTGGGGAACCCCACCCGGCTGAAAATTGTCAGCAGTGCATCTGCCACTGCGTCTTCTTCAACAGAGGACAAGGCCACCGCCTCGGGGTAGCGAGTGGCAAAATCCACCACCACCAAGATGTATGTCTTCCCTGACCGGGTCATCTTGCTGAGGGGTCCCACTATGTCCATGGCCACCTTCTGGAAAGGTTCTTCTATGATGGGTAAAGGCCTCAAAGCCGCTTTCCCCTTGTCCCGGGCCTTCCCCACCCTCTGGCAGGGGTCACAGGATTGGCAGTACTGTCGGACATGGGTAAAGACCCCAGGCCAGTAAAAGTTCTGTAGCAGCCTCTGCCTGGTGTGCCGGATTCCCTGGTGCCCTGCGAGAGGGATGTCATGGGCCAGGTACAACAGCTTGTGACGGAACTTCTGGGGAACCACCAGCTGCCTCCTGATCCCCCATGACTCTACTTCCCCTGGGGGAGCCCATTCTCGGTACAGGAACCCCTTCTCTCACAGGAACCTCTCCTTGCAACCTCTCCTCATGGTCTGTACCGCACTAAGGTCAGCCCGGTCCCTGTGCTTCCGCAAGGAGGGATCTTTCTGCAACTCGGCCTGGAACTCAGCAGCTGGGACAGGGATGGGGACCGGCTCTCTCTTGCTGGCTGGGTCTGAGGCCGCAGCCTCTCTGAACCGTGCCCCTGGGCGTTCCCCGCTCCCTGGGTTAGGGTCCTGCACCTCGGGTCGAGTACCTTCCCCGTTGTCGGGGAGCAGTGCCATTTGCCGACTCTGACTACGAGTCACGACCAGGGCACTCTGGGTGTTACTAGGCCAGTCCTCAATGTCCCCTCCCATTAACACGTCAGTGGGCAAATATTGGTGTACCCCCACATCCTTGGGGCCCTCCTTGGCCCCCCATTTCAGGTGTACCCTTGCCACGGGTACCTTGAATGGGGTCCCACCCACGCCCATCAGGGTCAGGTAGGTGTCAGGCACCATCCGATCTGAGGCCACCACCTCGGGCCGGGCCAGCGTCACTTCTGCGCCCGTGTCCCAGTAACCAGTGACTT